>NC_053112.1:28601247-28906247 GCF_010015445.1 Perca fluviatilis | reverse complement strand
CCCTTGAGCTTTAGGAAATTGTGATGGACATTTGTAATCAAGACGATAATCCTCTGATTAAAACACAACAATTGGTATGTGTAATCATATGTGAAGAATGAAGCATTAATCTATGAAATTATCTTGATCTCTGATAAAAGTCCTTCAGTTAAAGTCAAGACACATGAACACTCACTACACTGTCTGTCCCCTTTTACACCCCCAGTGCTGAGACTATACAATGAATGAATGAATCTGTGAAATGCATCAGATCCCTTCTTCTGTCCATTGTTCAGAGGGGCGTCCCACCGGAAATCATGACATTCCTTTCTGATTCAGTAAAGCCACTGCTATTATATCTTGCAGTCAGATGGATGCAAACGACAGGAGACAAATGTAAATGATCAGCTTAGCTCATAGATTATATGCAGGTGTCCGTAAGTGAAAAGATTTACACAATAAACTGATTCAACTTATTGTTACACGGAGAGAAAAGCAGTAAAAATCACCTTTTCGCTCCATGCCCACAACCCAATGCCGAGGAACGCCACTCCAAGGAACTAACAGACAGACAAAGAAGAAAGAGACAAGAGAGCATGATCATTCCTGCTGTGACTGCAACATGGAGTCATCACACAGAAGCACACAAGACAAACCACAGAGAGATTTTCCTGGCAGTGATCCATTAACTAAATATTTCTCGTGTTAGTCTGCAGTATCAGCAGGAGACTCCCACATTAGAAAGCATCTTCTATCAGCCTGAACGCATTATGACTGTACATGTCTCCAGCTACAGCGGAAAACTTAAAAACCACATTTCAGGATTTTAAGAGTTAGGAATCAAGGCATCGATGGCATTAGAATTATAATAGCCATGAAATAATAATTATTTTAACACACTCTCCATTAATTACTCGTTTTAGTATTCTATTACAACACTAATTTGATGGTTATATTTTCATAAGTGCAAAGACTTGCTCTTGTTTCATATCATTATATAAATATTTTGATCTTATTTTCTGGATGCTGGTCAAACTGAGGCAGCAACTTCAAGACATCACCGTGTTGCTGTGGCAATTTGTAATTACATATTGTGAGACCATTCTGTCAACTGTCAAACATTTGTTTATATTGGGATGGTTCTCCTTTAAATGAGTCAGCAGACCTTTTTCCACTGGGTATTTAATTTACTGGATTTGCCAAAAAACTGACAGTTCCATTTGGCTTTTTCATCCATTCACAATTTCTCAATTTTTTTTATATCACAATACATATTGATATCATGATTAGAGCTGCAACAATTAGGCTAGCTGATTCAATTAATCAATCTCCAGAAAATTAACTAGCAACAATTCTGATAATGTATTAATCATTGCAGTCAATGAAGCAAAAATGCAAAACATTTTCTGGTTCCATCTTTTCAGATGTGAGGATATACTGCTTTTCTTTTGTTTATATTGTAAATTGAACACCTTTGGGTTGTTGGTGAGACAAAACAATCAATTTAAAGACGTCACCTTGGACTGCTTTCTAAATTATCGAGAACATTTTATTTTTAAATAATGAATCATGTTTTTGCATATCGACTAAACAATTAGTTAACTCGCCTAATCATGTCAGCTCTAATCAATAACGCCCACCATTTCTTTCAGATTTTTCCATTAGTTATCCCCAATAACTCCTTTAAAAAGGCATTCCTTACCCTACTTCTCCACAGTAACAGTGTCAGAAAAAGCACCCAACCAACCAGGTTCTGTCTAAAATTTGTAACTGGCCCACAGTGGGACGTCCAGAAGTCCTTAATGGCGTTACTGTTGGGTTTCAAAGAACAAGAGGTGTTTGCCTGTAATTTCGCTCAGGATAATCAGGAATGAAGATACAGTTTGCTCTGCCCAAACATCACAGACACTACAATAAAATGTCCTCAGATGTGAATAACAGTCAGGAAAGCCCTTCTTCAGAGCTGCCTCACACTGATGCTGTCTACACAACAACAAAAGCCTAAAAAGGTGACAGTGCGAGCAAGTGCACACGGAGGCAGTGAGCCTATCGCAGGGGATGAAATCATTGTCTCCTATTAAAACCAACGGGAAGAAAGAAAACGGCTTCCATGTTCACGAAACCAAAGCTGTATTTGATGGAGGGAAAAAAACAAAAACCATGTCATGTCAGTGTGTATTTACTTAGCTAGCTGAGGTTACCAGGCCTGAAGTCCAAACACGGCAAACAGGGGACTTACCCAAAATATGATGTTGAATCCGAAGATGAAATACTTGATGCAGCAGCTCACTTCGTGAGCCTTGAAATGCTTTCCTGACATCATTTGGATAGATTGTTGTCTTAAACGCCGCCCGCAGTGGGAAATGAATCACATATATGCTCCTCTCATCTAGTGTTTTGACAGCCTGGTTGGGGAAAACCCTTATTTTAGAAGGCTCGTCAAACGCGCCGTCAATTGTTTCAGCGTCTAATAACAAACATCGTCCTGTTTTTCCGCAGACAAAAGGCGCGGGTGAAGCTGCAGAGGAGAGTTCCTGTTCCTGTCTGTCGGGATCAGTAAATGTATCAGTTTATTCCTGATATGGATCTCCGAAGGTATAACGGTGAAATAAATCCACTAAAATCAACGAGATTAAAACCGTTGATCTGACCCATAATCTAAATATGGCTGTTATTTGATTGACATGTGTGGGAGCCAATGAGGGTTTTTAGTGGTCACAGGAGGCGGGACTTCCTCCAGAAGAGGGCGCCACTCTATGGCGCCACTGCTCTGTCCACTTAATACATCCATGACTAATTGACAGTCTATGGTATGACCGTAAAATCCAGTATGCCATGATATAACATAATCACTTAGAGTTATAATGTATTCATCGCTGACTAATTCATTTGGCCTACAATAGAAAATACGTCTATACAATTAAACCTTATTAGAACTATTGGGCAATGGGGACCCAGCGTGTTCAGTAATAAATACATCAGTAGACGTTATGGAAATACAGATACAGACAACACATAAAACCAACAATAACAGCGTTTATTGTAGGTCATTTTATTTTGTTTGTTTTTATTTCACAGCACTATTTCTTTTACCAATTTCATTTCATAGTGCCACTTTGCATTACAAAGTCTTCTTTGTCTGTCAATCAAGACAGCTTTAGATCTAGCTTTATTAAAGGTGGTCTTTTAGTTATTTGGTCCTTATTTGTGGAACAAAGTGCCTGAAATGTATGTGTCCATGTTTAAAATAAATTTCAATACAATTACATTTCTTTTGGAGGATATTTTTTACTTGTAATTGTCTTTCTTGTATTTTATTCTATTAATATGTACATGTTTCTTGTTGCTATATGTATTTCACTGGAAAGCACATTGAGTTTACCTGTACTTCAGTGTGCCACACATACATAAAATGCCTTTGTCCAGCCTTTATGGCGCATACAGGAATCAAGAAGCGTCTTCAAACGGGCATGTATATAAGCCCGCTGTGTATAGTCTAATTTGTCTACTGTATGCCCACAAATCTGCAGTGGTGGAATGTATCTAAACACATTTACTCAGACTTATATCCCTCCATACTCAGACAGCTTAGTGAAATAAAATTAACTAGATGTGGAAAAATGTTGCCCCCTGCTGGAAAGAAAGTGTATTTTGCTTCTTCGTGAGTCTCAGTCCAAACACAGCTCAGTTAATGTAAGTGACATAAAGCTACAAAATGTATAATTAATCGTGAACAATATTTTTTATGCATGAGTCATTCCAACGTGATATTGTATGCTGTATCTGTTAAGTGAACACCAGCAAGCATTTTGAGTATCGACTTTGTTTATTGCATAAAATAAAACACATACGGTTTGTTTACAAAACAGGTTAAATTATGAAAATAAATATTTCTGTGCAGTTTGTCTGTATTGTCAATGCAGGCAGAGAAGAACTGAGATTTATATACACATGTAAGTCCATAAAAAAGACTTGACTCATTGTTATGAGATCATATTGACACCACGTGCCAAGACAAATATCACGATCCAGAGGGCAGCATTTAACAGGCTCTCCTGTTCACACAAACTCCTTTTTCTGAGGGTGATTCATACAAACAATCCACCATTGTGGATCAGATGTGTAGTTCAATATCATTTTGCAGCACAATGAAAGTATTCGTGGGCACTACAACAGCTTTGTTCACATTCTCAATACTGTCTCAATAAAGTTTTTCCTAAAGATAAAATAAAATAAAAAACAGTATGGCAATACAAAGGTAATCATGCAATATCAAAAATCATTCACCCTTCAATTTTGGCTGCACTGCAATTAGAAAAATATACATAATTTTGGATTTAACAAAATACTTCAGAATCTCACAAAAATAGTTATTTTTTTTCTTTCTACATCATGATCCTTCAAAGTTATTTTAGCAGTTTGAGTTCCCAGAAGCCTCTGCAGGAGGACGGGAGTGAAATAATATTAGTTAGCACAGTCTGAGGCAGTTTTCAAGAACAACATTTAAAACAATGGTTTGTGGTGAAAAAGCTTTGGAGATCCTTGTTCTTTTTAGAGTTAGAGTGTTTAGCTTTGCAACACCCCAACATACTCCCCTTGTATATTCTACATACATACTTTCTATTAATTTCTGTCAAATGAACACATTAGAACAAGTTAGACTAGGTTTTAGTAATAATAACCTTATCTGTCCCACAACTTATACCTGCTATAACCTAAAGCTCATTTCCATTTGCTATTTAACACAATCATTACACTGCATTTCCCTTTTTAGAGCAAAGAGATTGGCTACATCACACAAGGACACAATGTACCTTCATTTGCTTTTTTAGTCCATTTTCCTGTTTGATTAAGGCTTTTTGCACACTGTTCATAGTTTCATAATATTTAGCACAACGTCTAAAATACTGAGCATGGCATAAATAACCCTGAAGAGAAGTTTTAGAAGAGTTGAGACTTGTGGTTGAAAAAAGATCAGCTGTGAAAACTTCAGCTTTAAAAGCTGTATATTGGCTAAGTTTGAAATACATAACTGTAATTATCACTGGAGTGTGTGCATTTAGCCAAAAGGCTTTGAGAACCATTCTTCATTTTGTGCAAAATACGTAATCATTTCCTTGATTAGTCAATCATATTTCAATACATTTTGATTTCACATTCAGTTGTTGTTTTTTTTACTTTGGGTTTTGGCCAATATCAAAAGGTACCTATTCATTCAGTAATATCTGAATGATATGACTTTCCTCGGAAAATAATTGCATATTACATTGTTAGTTTACAAAATATACAGGATAACTTGGAACACATTTCTCGTATACTATCAATCACAATGGCATGTTGGAAGCAAAACATAGTACACACATAATGGAAAAAAGCCTATTGTGTTTCTAGCGCTTTAAATGAAAATGTATGTTCACAAAGAGGGCAGATTTATGAGCCTGAAGCCATTATGTATTTAAAACACATAAGGCGTTGTGTGATGATACTTAAAACACTGCTGTAACATCTTATGAATCAGCTTGTTGATTCATTGGGCATAGTAAGATTGGCCAAGCAATGAATGCATTATGCATTAATCACAGTTACTGAATCCAGTGATTTATTGTTTCTAAATGCTTTCACAATGGCCAGACTGCACCTATGAGATGCTATACTTGTGTTTATAAAGACAATAAAATGCTTTATAATGAGGTTTTCTGAGTTAAAATGTACAAAATCTTCTTTTTAAAGAAGGCTGAAATGCATATTCCTAACTTACATGATCTTATATGTATAGCCTGAGAATATGTTTGGAACACTGTAAATGTTTCTTGGCTTTGATGCGGTGTCGTTTAAAAAGTCACCCTTTCATTGCCATGTTAGACTAATTTGTGTCAGTTTTTGTTCTTTGACAGAGTTGCATAAACACTGCTGGGATAGAAAAAGGAAAAGGTAAATCTTCACGTTTAGCCACAATGTGCATCACCTCCATCACCCGGTCACAAGAGCACAAGTGGCCACAAAGTTGCATGGATGCATCCTGGTGAGACGCGTTAAAGCACGGCCAGAAGAGCAGCAGGCTCGGGTCACCTTATGTCACCTTGATAGCAGACTTCTTGTGGACCCAGAGGAAGGAAACGTAGGGCACGCCTATGAAGGCCCATTTCTCGTTGGGCCAGAACATGATGACAGGTCCTCGCTCCGGGGCCTCAGTCGCGACGTCAAAGTAGGCGAAGCAAACGCAACCCAAGTAGGAAGCCAGACAAATGAGGATGTGCCTGTAAGAGCAAGAGGAGTTTTGAATGAACCAAACTGCTAGAGAAATGGCTCTCTAAATACATCCAGGTGTTTAGAAGATAGCTTCTAGAGGATAGAAGCCATGCAGTCACCAGCAGTGAAAGATTAACAATGTATACAGTAGAGATGTTCCGACACCAGTATCGGAAAAGCCTCCGATACCGCCTAAAATGCTGGTATCGGCAAGTACTCGAGTTTATGCAAAGATCCAATACCACGTAATTTAGCCCCCGACGAAAATCTACTTTAAATTAGTTTATTTGTTCTTTTTCCGTTATGACTGACCGTCAAACTGGATAATAAAAGAAAGTTCTATGGCATTCTATTCTATGGCAGACCATCTCTAGTATACAGTCTGTAAGCCCAGTAAAAAAATCTACTTGTTTTCAATGCAAATCATCTTGTTTGATAGTTTGTAATTTGTATTCATTCTAGAGCAGCACTCCCTTTTCTTTCATGTTTTAAGATCCAACCCCTCATTTCTGGACAATTCTTACAAGTTAAAATCCTCTTTTTTCACTAGTTTTAGAAAGAAAGAGAAAAAGATTTTTAGGACTTAATTAAAAGACAGAAAGGACTAGAAAAGATGGATTTTTTTTGCAGTGTAACAGTATAACCTTTTATAACAATAACTTCACTTTTATGAGAGTACATGACCGACTCTTCTGTGTTGTCTTTGAGCTTACCAAGCACAGTGTAAGTAGGGAAAGTTGACAGATGACCACATCTCACAGAATATCCTGTCACTGATCCAGCAAAGCAGAGCCAATGCCCACCAGATCCCTGAGACCAGACCCAACTTGAACACACGCGGGTTTTCACACCTGCAACGACCAAACAGAACACTGAGAAATGTGTACAACTGTGTAAACACACAAACACATTCACACAAAACAGTTTTGACAGCTCAACTATAACCAAAAGCAGACTTACAGTACATATCTTGCCTATAATGTTGCTCATTCTTCCACCATTATCATTATCCAAGAGCATAACAGTACACTGATTTTCCTATTTGATTTCATTCAGAGCAACAAGAGAAAGCAGTTTATGCTGAAAAATTGTATTTAATGTGAAATGAAAAATACATCTAATTTATCTAATATGCATAACACATTGCTATTTAAACCTGCTGTAACAGATATGTTTTGGCCACTTTGATGTATTTGTTTTTTGGGCACTATTTGGCAATGGAAATGCACTGTAAACAACACTGACAATATTATCACCCTATAAAGCTGATATGGTGAACGTATTAGCAAACAGTTGCCTCTTTACAGATTCAGCAGACACTGAGCAACATAAGCCTCCACTTAGAGTCATGTTTGTCTGTACCCGATGAATGTAAATCCATTATTCACTCAGCTTTAACCTCTGTTTTTCTCCATTAACTAATATCTGCCTCTTTAGTTACTAAATGCTCCATTATATTCAGCAGCTAGTTGCCAACTTTGTCTGCCATTTGGTGCTGGGCAGTTAGCGTACAGAACACTGAAAGACGGACAAACACTTACAGAAACATAAACATAAACCATGGAATATCCTCCACCAGTAGTGCTACCTTATACAAATGAAAATAAACTACAATTTCAGATTCAAAATTTTAGTTGGAGTGGGAATTAAATACTTTTTGAAAATATTCTTTCTGGCCTGAGCCATCTTAGGAATTGCAGGAATTCATATGTGGAGGATCTCTTCCAGAGTACACTGGGCTTTGTGTTCAGTTCTGGTGGTGTACAGATTTGTAATGATTTTACTGGCTGTGTTAGTATGTCCAAACTCGGATGTTAAACTGTAGGTTGGCACATTTATCTTCAGATAAGGGGATTATCTTCTCTTTCTTTTTGGGAGCTGACAGAACAATGATCCAAGTACCAAGCATTAGGCTGTATTAGCCTGGTCTCTGCACAAATATCGCCTAGTGGACACACAACTGACCTACAGAGACATGTGCTAATCCAGAAGGCCACTGATAAAACTATTCTTAGTCTTGTCCTCCTTAGACATACCAGTTATAGCCGTGCTGCTGCTGCTGGCTGAGGAAAACACTGCCAAAACAGAGACAGGGGCAAGGAAGCCTGACTAAACTGTGTTGATGATGCAACTGTTTAAACACTGTGACACAGTTTGTCACCTTCCCTAAAGGCAGAGGATTTGATGAAGTCATGCCATTTTACAAGCCTTAAATTTGAGTTACCATTGTTTCAAGGAGAAAGGAATGTCGAAATGACGCAAAAACTTTCCAGAAAGCACCAATAAGATTTAAATAAACAACAAGCATCACTCAGCTGCAGAGGCCATAGGAACATTGTCTAAAGCAGAGATTTTCAACAGGTGGTCTGTGAACCCTAGGGGGTCCTTGGAGTTAGTGCAAGGAGAGGTGGGGGACATATTAATAGCAATGACAGACTGGCCTATTTGTGAAAACATTTAATTTAGACATTGAAGATAAGCTATACTATTACTACTATAAGTAAGATAGCCATACAGTTAAACTTAAGGAGTCACTGTATGGTTAACATAAAAAAATGATGTATAAATAATATATTAATATCTATTAATCAATATCCATCCGACCCAGTTTAATATGCAACTCAAATGAATACAATACTATAATAATACTTCAGTGGGCGGGTCCCTACTCTGGTTCTCTTTAAGCTAAGGGGTCTTTGGCGTAAAAAAGGTTGACCCCTGGTCTAAAGTAAAGGAGCAGACATGACGTCTCTGTGGCAATGGAAAGATAAATAAAGAGACATTTTCTATATGACATTTTCTATATGTCATCATATATATATATATATATATATATATATATATAAAGTTGTTATTGTGAATGTATTAGCAAAGAGTTGCTTAGCATTCATTTCTGGCCACCTGATGAATGAGTCCTACATTCACTCACCTTTAAGCTCTTTGGTTTTGGTCTCCACCAACCCCTGAGGGAAATATTTGTCTTTTTAGCTCACTAGGCGCTCCGCTATGTTCACCAGCTAGTAGCTAACTTTGTCTGTCTGCTGTTTGACACTGGACAGGTAGCATGCAGTGGGTTTATCATAGCCTTTGAGCTAAAAACAGCTGGTTGCTACTGAAGATGGAAACAAGGCTGATGAGACTGGAGTTGAAGAGGCTAAAATTCTCCATAGAGCCCATAATGCTCAGTAACTCAATGAGCGATCTCTTTCACGTTTCATGTTGTCAACTGATCCATTGTTAATGTAGAATATATTGATTAGTATAGCTTTGTTGCTAAGCTGTAGTGCAATAGTAGTACAAATAGAGAAGACAAGAAGTCAGTGAAGTGTCTCAGAAACGTTAGCAACCGTTAGGAACCATAACTAAGTTAGGCTGAAGCAGCAAAACCTTGCAGTATAGTGAATTGAGGAAGGATGCATTTGAATGTTTATGGATTCAACTTCAAAGAGAAAGAGTGTGTTATTACACTACACTTTTTACTACATGGTCTTGCTTTAAGTCAATTAAGTCAATTAATGAACCAAACTGGAAAAATGTCTCCATGTTGCATAATTTGACCAGAGAGAGAGCAGAAAAAAATGGTGTCACAAGTACTCATCAGCAACAGGAAGTACAAAAATAGAAGCCAATGACACTTCCCAGAGGGAAATAGGCCATTAAATTGTCATCAATATTCTATTATTATTATTATCTATCTATACGGTTAAGTGTTTCGATCGATGATATTCACATGGGAACAAATAAGCCAGCTATAGGCTCAGTAACTGCCTTTACATACACACAGTACAACTACCATAAGTAAGCAAACAGCCCTTCCTGCTAACAAACAGACACTGACAGAACTGACTCCTTGGAGACGTGAGCGTTAGTGTTGGAGGCAAAGATAAGTGAAGGAAAGGCCAGTCCGTCTAATGTATCTGGGGTGGAGCACTGCTGATGGGCTTCTCTCACTCAAGGGAAGGAAGAGGCTCCATAGGATCAGTGAAACAAAGCCTGATATTTCCCAAAGACGCTGGAGATCTTCATTGGTTTTAATGATATAAAAGGCATAGTTTGCATATCAGATGTCAATACTCTATTAAACAATATCAAAGTGGATTAATTAATAACAACAAATCATATAGTATTGTTGAAGCATACATAAGTCTGACAAGACAGTAAACAAGCCATCAGACTGGTTGTGAATAAACTAGATTATCTAAACCACTTTATTCTGAGGTAAAACCGAAAGTGAGCGAGCCTGCGTTGTTGGTAATAATCCCTCACTGCACTGGAAACATGTATTTTTGCACATATGTATGGCAGATGAAGCTGAACCAGGGAGGCTGTCCGTAAACTATGACACTACGACAGTTTGGATATTAATAATAAGTCATCTTTGTTTTCTTTTCAAGATTATTTTGCCAAGATTTATTTTGGCATTTTGTCTTGGATAGGTCACAGTAGAGATACAGACAGAGAATGGGGAAAAAGCAAGAGGGTAAGAGGGTAAAAGAGAGAAATAAAGAGAGAGAGAGAGAGAGAGAGAGAGAGAGAGAGAGAGAGAGAGAGAGAGAGAGAGAGAGAGAGAGAGAGAGAGAGGATGCAACAAAGGTCCCTGGCCGCCGGTATCAAGCCAGAGACGTTGCAATCACAGTATATTTCTGTTTAGCCAACACTCCTATTTTCACTTTCCAAACAAGTCAAATTATGTTATCTTTACTAAATAAAATGTATATTTGCTAATGTGTACATATGACTATGTGTATAAATGTATATGTATGTATTTGGTTGAACTCTGAGGCCAAACAACAAGACAGCAGAGAGTTAAATAATGAGTGGGACATGAGTCGAGGTAGGACTATATCTCTTGTTTCAGTTGGAGTTTTAAATAATAAATAGCTGGTATAGTACAGTTTATGAATGGTATCCACCCATTATTTTTGCAACGTGAAAATTAACTTTGCTCTCATGTGCACACACTCATTTTTCAGACATAACGACTTTTGTTTGTTTTGTAATTGTATCATACCATGTCCTCCATGAATAAGTCAGCTATTATAGCACAACTATGACTTGTATTGTTGCTTCAACAGGAATCTAAGATTGTAATGGTTGTCCTATACACCGGACAAGTTGTTCTTGTCCAACAGGAAGTGACTTGAATAGGGGCCAACAGCCGTACTGTAAAGAAAAAAGAACAAACAACAACAAAGTAGTCTGTCTTTTCTGAGGGCAAAAGTCCATCAGCCAGGGCCACAGGAATTCTCTCCCATTTAGCAGAACAAAAACAAGAGGCCTCCATAGATGACTGGCACTTGCACTAATGTCAAAAATAACAGGTTGAACAATGAATGACTTAAGGTTAAAAGACTGACGGTGGTGAGTAAGGGATGTGAGAAACGGAAACAACAGCTCTACATTGCTGTGACGGAGGAAAGCAATGAACACGCATACGCAAACAGGCACAAGTGGCTTGTTGTGTGTTTTCAGGAACATTCTTTCACATCACAATGTCCTATAGTTAACTTGGAACAGACAACATATCATTAGTCAACATAAGTACAAAAGGCCAAAGGCGACATGTCAATGTACTGTAGTGTAGACTGCAGGAGCTACATCTTTACACCGATTCCATTTTGTCCAGTTAACTACTTAACATTACAGCAGCTGATTTCACTGACTGGGCAACTTTGAACCACTGACATGGGCATTGATATCTGCTGCTGTATTACTAAGTTCAAAATTAGTATAGTAATTTTTTAAAGATAATTTTTTGGGCTTTAATGCTTTTAATTAGGGATGCACCGAATATTCGGCCACCGAAAATTTTCGGCCGAAATACTTTTATCACCGAAACAATACGGCCGAAAATGTTGTGATGACGCAAACAGAAACCGCGACCTGCACGTGTGTCAGTACCCGATCCGTTCCACCTGCAAAGCGTCTCCTGAGCAACGAGGTTGAGACGGACCACGGAGTGAAAACAATGAAAAGTACGCTCTTAGAGTCTGTCAGCACACGTTTCAGTGAGATCTATTCGGATCCTCTGCACTTCATCGCGACTGTACTAGATCCGCGTTATAAAGACCATTACTTGGATGCGGAAATAAAGCAGGGCGCACGAGAAATGATCCAGGCCGCGATGGATGCGGAGAACCCGCATGGAGACGCAGCGCGCACGGAGCAGCGCCCAGCGCAGGAGGAGATCAGAGCGCAAAAAAAAAAGACTTGTCTCTCTCTGCACCAGATGAGGGGCATGCACCCTCGTTGTCTGATATGTTCAGTGAAATCCTGCAAGAAAGTGCCTCAAATAATAATAATAACAACAACAACAACAACAACAACAACAACAATAGGTAAGCTATTCTGTTCTTAGGCTACTGTATACTGTATGTGACTATCAGATTGTAGCCATATTTCTGCTAGATATTTTTTTAATTAAACTTTAATATTAATTTATACAATTGCAATGCCTTGATTTTAGTAAAGTTAGTACACAGTCATAGCCATAAATGCAATGGTACTAATAATTGGCTTAATTTGTTTTGGTGTTTCGGTTTCGGTTTTCGGTCTTGGTTTCCTCTTTTTTCGGTTTTCGGTTTCGGCCAAGAATTTTCATTTCGGTGCATCACTACTTTTAATTGATGGGCCAGCTGTAGACAGGAAAGGGGGGAGATAATGGGGGACGACATTCAGCAAAGGGCCACGGGTTGGAATTTAACTTGGGCCGCCGCGGTAAAGACCGAGTCTTGGTACATGGGGCGCACACTCAACCAGGTGAGCTAACATGATCACATGAAAACAAAACACATAAAACATTAAAATGACTCATTGACTAAGAATAGGATTTTTCATCAAAGTCAATACAAAAAATTCAAAACTAGTGGATTTGTTCAATGCTACGTTTTTTCTTCTTCTCCCCTTTTTAAATCCCTAAGAACATTGCCTACCATCAGCTGAGTCCATATCTTCAATATTCTTCCCATAACAAATACTCTAGAGCTACTTATTATCCGAAATGCCCAGAGACATAGTATGATGGTCCTGGGTCAGAACTGCACGTTCACCTGCCCACACTCACCTCTGCTGTTTAAAAAAAATGAAAATAATAAATAGTTCACCAACCTTTTAAGCTCAGTAATGAGCAGCGCGGTGCAGGGGATGCCCAGAGTCATAAGTGACAATGAGTTGACGACCGGTTTAACAAAGGCCAGCCCAGTGGTGATCCCGGACAAGATGCCGATGACCACTTTGAACCTTGACCTAAATCAAAAAGCAAAGTCAGAACAACAAAAATTGCTTATGAACACCATTGTGAAACTCAGAAAGACAGTTCTTTCCAGAAAGCACTATAACACACTAACATTCAGACAGTAAACAAGAATCACTCAGCTACAAGAGGGCCATTTCTAGGTGACCGCCTGAAGTGAAAGAGCAGCCAAGACGGCTCTGTGACAACGGAAAGAGAAGTAAAGACATGTGATGCCGTTTTTACTGGTGTCAGCTACCTTGGATAGGCCTATTATTAAACAGGGAGTCATAGCAGCAGGGACACATCATATGACAAAAAAGCGGCCCACACTAAGCTTCACTAATACTGCAATGACCTGACATACGAGATAAAAGTGACATTTGCCTTGTTGTGAAATTGATTGAATGTGAAAATGTGGACACAAAATCAAAGTGGAAACAGCCGTTGTTTCGTTAGTTTGTAATATATATATATATATATATATATATATATATATATATATATATCATAATAGCACATGGTTGGACCAATGCGTTTATACACCCACACACCAGTTTTAGGCTCCTAAAGGTAGTTTATTCTGATGCAGTGGCCAACATACCGATCCCTCCTGAACATCCTGGGTAGGTATCTCTTTGGAAACCACATGGCAATGGCACACATAAGCACCCATAAGATGGCCAACTCGTCCAGCATCTGGCCGAGGAAGCTGAGGGTGGCGTGAAAATATGTCGATCCAATACCTGAAAGAAAGAGACACGGAAACAGATAAATGTTTGTCAGAAGAGAGAAGTCATCTGAAGCTGTTCAGTGTGTTAACGAGGCTGGATTAATGAGAGCTGTCTCCTAAAGATAGAGAGATATATCAGTTAAGACTCCAGAGTTGGTTTCAGGAGCTAAAAAGTGTGTATTATATTGTCCACTGTACAGCTGACATGTTCCCATTTCATTGATCAATTTCACTGATCAAATAAGAAAAGTAGCAAAAGTGATGAAAAACTGATAGAAAGTTGCAAATGGCACCTCTAAATGAGACCACTTCAAACTCATTTTACATTTGTAAAAAATAAAAATCCTTAGTGACATTCAATGTTTAAGGCTGACTTCTGGGATGTCAGGGACAGAACTGAACACTAGAATAAACAAGTCAATTACAAATAGTTACTTGGGAACCAGTGTTATACTTCTGTGGAAGGATTGCTCAGTCAGTGCCCCTTTGTTATCACGGTCCAACAGACCTTGTATTATCAGAATAATCTGTTTTCATAACAGGAGATTCCTACAGTTCAACGAACTTCTTATCCAAAAAGGGAATCAGTCAGCGGTTCCTAATCATGACAACATGTCAGTGTACTCGTACATCACTGACAGTCAAAACAAACACAGAGACCGCCTTCCCTTTCTCATGGAAATGGAGTTGATTAATTTATCGATAGAAAATTAATCAGCAGCTATTTCAATAATCATGGCATGGTTTAAGTAATTTCTTGTTCAAAAATGCCAAACTTAATTGGTCTCAACGTTGTAAATATGTAAATATTAGCGGTCTTCTATGACGCTAAACTACCGTAAATATTTGAGGGTTTTGGACAGTAAATTGGAAAAATTGTGACCGGCATTTTTCACTTTTTTCTGACATTTTATAGACCAAATGATTAATCAAGAAAATAATCAGCAGATTAACCCATAATGAAAATAATCCAATGCTGTATATGATAGATTTTTATTTTTTATTTTTAAAAATGGGAAATAACGGTGTTGTTATGCATTATCCTAAACTATATGTATGACTCAGTCTAAACACAGCTGAGGCCAAAACCAAAGAAAGGCAGCTGAATTCTGTTTCAACTACAGAGACAGAGGTAGAGAGGTGAAACCACGTAACCTCCTTGTCAGCTGGGTACGTTTTAACAGCCTCCAGATTCCAAACAATGGATGCAGTCAGAGCTCCTCCTGGGCCACATATATACAGGAAGCATTTGTGGTATGGAACAAGAAATGTTTGAACGAAACAAGGAGGCTGCTTTTATTTTGACCGCTGGTTTGGAAGGCAGGTGTGGAACAGGATTCGGTAGCAGACATTGGGACTGCTATGACATGAAAATAAAAGATTAACACAAAGTCCAAATGAGAATAAACGATTTAAGGGTCAAGTTCAGTTATGCAAATCCTTTTCAACAGCTACTCAGTTATCATCCAGTAAGGTCACTTCTCTGGAACATTGGGAGGTCTGTCAGGTTATCTTTGCTGACAGTGCAAACAGCATGTTTTCATAACAGCTGTAAGGGAACAAGGCACTGTAATCTCTTTAGGACTGTGCTGTTATTTACATACAGTACCACCATTTATGGCTGAAATACTGTGTCAAATCAAATCAAATCTAGGCAATAGGCATATTCACCCCACCAATGAATAAGCCTACAGTTGTTATAATAAAGTGCAAGTCTATGAGGGTAAAATTATTAAGGACAACCTAAAGCTATAACTGAGGACAGTGACAGAGGCCACAGCTGAGGAAACCTACATCCTAAAAGTGTTTAAAAAGAATGCACACTCATTCATATACTGTATGTTGTACAATGTATAACTCATGTACTTAGTATATGTACTCACAATCAAGGGCGTAACTTTGGGTTCAACATTGGTGGGGGGGGTGGGGGGGGGGTTTGAGATCTCCACTTTTGACCGAAATTGTTGTCAAACTAACTGTCCAAATTTACTCCAGCCCAGTTTACTATCATAGAAGACGAGGGAACCCAGCAAATGTTCCCATTTGAGAATCTGTAACCAGTGACCTTTTGAGTTTAAAAAAAAAAAATGACAAAGACTTGATTGCCAATATTTTCTGTCTAACTGATTAATGGGCTAACTGTTTCAGCAGCAGTGTATTTTCTCTTATACGATTATTACAGGCCACACTCAAATTATCTTCGTCCAATGATGCACTAAATATGGTAGATCAAAGCATACTTTAGTTTTATACCACATGAACTGCAAAGAACACATGAAGTTTTAGCCTGACACTTTGCAAAATGTATTGTAATGTAAAAAAGTATTAGTTGTGTTAGCTGAGGGAAGTTGAAGTGAAGATGATGAAGATGTCCCACAGCGCTGAACAGAAACATGAAAGGTATAAAGGTCATCACACAGTTTAGACACCAACGTCAACCAGCCAACTTACCAACCACAACTAGTAGACTCCATATGAGGTAAATCCCACTGTTGAAATGTGTTGCATATTGGCGGAACAAGCACATTAATATGGGCGGCAGAACAAAAAACAAAATGTTGCTGATCTGAAATGATAAGGAAAGGAAAAGCTATGAGCACAAATGCATCACAGTTGAACTGATCGTGTAGCTCAATGACAACATGCTTGTCAAAAGTTTATCAGTGCGCGAGCCTTGCTGGCCTAACAAACTTGTCAGCCAGAGGAAATGATGAAGAAAAGGAACATTTGTACTCTGATGCTAACAGGACACATCATAATGCTGAAACTGAAAGGCAGCCAAACTGTTGAAAGTCAGTAGAACTTGCAGCTAGCTAGCTGTAGCTAACTAATATAAAAAAAACTATGAACTATAAAGAAAACAATGCAATGCAAAGGGAAACAAAGCCAGAAAAAGCTGTTGTCTATGCACAAAACTGCGTTATGCAAAAAAATTAAAATAAAAAGTAGACATCGTTAGCCAACATTCAAACCGACCGACCGTGTTGTAAAATTCGGCGATGCTGGGGTAAATTAGGTAATTGCCTTCACACCAATCCACATCGGAGCTGCCAGCCAGCAACTGGTCCCAAAAAATCAGATTAACGTTACTCATGTCTGGACTAGTTCTGTCGGATGGACAGGACACAGCAGACAACACTCCGCCGTCAGCTTTGGCGATAAATAAATAAAAGCACTCGAGGAAAGTCACTCTCTGTCGGATCGTTGCTCATACGCTAGATGTGAACGTTTTGAGAGCTGACACGACAATGTGATAAACTATAGAAATCGTCGCTGAGCTGCATTTAAAAAGCCTCTGTCGTCCCACAAAGCCTCCTGCTTGTCGTAACGCTCAGCGTTGTGCATTGACAGCTGCTCTGTCTGTAGCCAAAGAGTATTCAAGCGGTGCGAAAGAACTCCCTTCTGTCTGCTTCCTTCTTCGGTGAAACGTGACCACAGCGGCCAGCGATATTACGAATCCCAGTATGGCCGCGCCAAGTCCCGCCCTACGAAGCAGCTCGATTGGTTAGGCATATTTGACCTCGAGTGGGTAAGGTTAGGGTTAGGGGATTGGTCAGGGGATAGGACCCAGGGGCGTCGGACTGGGGGGAAAAAGGGGACTGAGTAGCCTACCCAGGGCCCTCATGTGAGGAGGGCCCAGAAAGATGCTAGAATTAATAGCTGTGGATGCAGCGAGGGGCCCATAGAAAATGCCTTTCTACAGGGCCCAGAATTTTGAACTACACCCCTGATAGGACCTGTATGTAAGCATGGACGCCTGGCCAATAGTAGTGTGTGAATGCTATTGAAGGGCGGCTCTTGGCGTGGCCATAGTGGGAAAAAAAGTATCGCTTCCCCCCCATGGGTTCCCACCGTTTATTTTCTCATATCAACCGTTCTCTTAATACATCCTATATATCTATGAATACATCCATGATATCAACCCCTAGACAACCAGCTAAGAGAAGGTTTATCTGTGTTTTTTGCCCCCAACAGTGCCTTCCAGGCAGCGCTGCCTGGTAGGCACCGTTGGGTGGCACTGGTTATGGCTATGGTTATGGTTAGGTGCCTTGAAGGCAGCGGTCACAGCTGCCTGGAAGGAGCAGTTGGGGGTAAAAAAACACCATTGAGCTAAGAGAAGGACAACGAACTTGAAACGACTATTGAAGAATAACGTTAAAAAAAGACAATTTTACATCACGGATTAAACCATATTGCATTACAAATATTAGTGTAGGCCTACGTTTTTTATCCCCACATGTTCAACAGATTGCTTTTGTTTTCACTTCAGTAGTGCATTTCTCGTTGTGTGATTTGTTAGCAGTGTTATAAAGCAGGCTACACTAACATTTAGGTAGGCCTTCTTTGCTTTTCAATTTTATTAAATTGTACACTTCTACTTAATTAGATTTTTTGCATGTAATTACTACATTTATTTAGCAGCTACTAGTTAGGCCTACTTTACAGATTAATGTCATAAGACCCTACAAACAGGATTGTATAAAATATGATGCTTAGTATGTAGTTACAATAAGTCTTATTTCAACCAGCATCAACATTAAAATGCTCCATACAATACATCAATAATGATAATCAGATAGGCTACTGTGATACATAGGCCTAATAATGTAGCACATGGGGCACTCTACGTAATTACTTCAAAGTACATTTAACTGATAATGCATTTTACTTACTTTACTAACTTACTTCCTAGGAACAATGTTTTACAATGTGGTTATGGCCTAGTTCTTTAAGTTGGAAGTACGTTTTCATGACTGTTTTTACACACAATTGTGTGAGTTATAATGTTGATAATATGCCTTTCACATCAGACATTTAGACTTGTCAAAGCAGGAAAAGCAGAGGTAATTTCTCCATTCTGTTAAAGTTGCTAAGTGACAGTTTGACAGCGAGCCAGCATGAACAATGCCAGGACCTGGAGAAGTTAAATGGAATTCAGGCATCATAATTTTATTATCTTCAGATGTGCTTTTCCTACTTTGACGTTGACATTTGACACATTCTTTGTCTGTTATTGTGTGCACTGGCATGACTTACTGGTACATGTGAAACAGAGCCATCATCATGTCTTTCAAGTGCAAAACAAGTTGTGTTGTTTAGTGCTGATAATCAAGGAAAGAAAAGGCTAGACTGCATTAGTTCTAAAGTCTAAGGACATTTGGGATATAAAAACTTCTAGACAGTGATTTAGTCTAAGTGGAACTGCTGCATTTTCTGTGAATTAAACATCGACTGAAGAGATCACTTATTTTACAACTGTAATTATAGTAAAAACCTTTTGGGGTTATGTTCATTAGCTACTAGGGGTGTGACGAGACGCTTACTCCACGAGACGAGACACATCACGAGATTGGGTTCACGAGAACGAGACGAGATTTTTTAAAAAAAATTTAAAGAAATCCTCAATGATGAAATATATGAATGGAAAATTGTTTTTTTATTCAACTGAAAAATCACAAAATGCAAAACAATTTAGGTGCATTTTGAAATCAACTATTAATGATTAATGTTATTTAACTTTTTTTTTTACTATTTTAATGAATTATATGCAGTAAAGGACGTGCAAACACTGCAAAATGTTTTGTATAAACTCTACCAACTGGCTTCTGCCCTGTACAATTTCACATGAGAAATCTAACTCCTTTCCACAAATCGAACATAAAAAATAAATGTGTGGAGGAGTCGCCGAAATCCGACATTTTCCACCACAGAAAATGGCCTCATATCAGCTGCAATGAAAACGCCTATGTCCCTCGTTATTGCCGTGGCTCTTGCACTTACCGGTGGCAGAGATGCTAAGGCTTTTAGAGTTGTTTGCCCTTTTAATGTTTTCGTCGCGGGTGCAGTAGTTAGTAGAGAGCTGTGGTGGTGCTGTAAGTGTTTTTGCATAGTGCTCGTGTTAGCCGCGGTATACGGCATTTTTTTCTTACAATGTTTACATATTGTGTTCGTCTTGTCTGTCACTCTTTCGCCGTTTATTATTTCCGCAGGAAAACCAAAATGTTGCCACACAAATGATTTAAAAGTGGCAGGGGGATCTTCAATAGTAATTTCACGCTCCATCACGCTGACATCACATTGCCTCACGAGACAACTTTTCACCTCGACGAGAAATCTCGTCACGTTTTAATCTCGCGAGATCTCGTAAAACGAGATCTCGTCACACCCTTATTAGCTACCTAAATTTACAAGGGAAGAAGTCATTTTTGTACAGACAAAGGACATAATTTGATCCTGAAAACTGTTGCCATATTTTGGTAAATTATATTTACATGTAAGACAAGATTATCAAAAACTAAACCACCTTTTCTTACCTTTATTTATACATCATCCAAAGTCTAGATAATCTGTATTTGTATGCCATAGTGTTTACAACTATGTTCATTGGGTTTTTAGTTGGTTTAGCTTAGTTTTGTATTTGGTGTATCATTTCAAATATGTATGTATCTATTATATCACAACTGTTGCTCTTACAAAGGAATTTTCTCTGAGTGGGATGGTAATTATCTTTGAATCACAGCTGTATACTCTCTGGCTGACGCATGCTCAGTGACTCAATAATGCCCTCTTTATGTTGTTACTTAGCCTACATGGTCTTCATAACCAATTAATTATTTAAGTATTTGTTTATCTTGCTTTGAGTTTTAAATATGACCTTGTACACGCATTCAGCTTACCATTTCTTGTGGGGGGGGGGTACCTTCTTTTATGTAGTATTTAAAAAAACGAAAAAAAGACGACAAATACATACATAAATAAATAATAATAAAGATAAATAAATCACCAAATAAGGACATTGTGTTGTATTAAGTTAATCTGTTTAATGCAGTTGGGTTAGTCAGCATCAGCTTTTTGGGGTGAAATTAGTTCACTTTCAGTTTGAGCCAAAACATTTCAGCGAGCCAGTTATCGCGAGAATATTTCAGGCCTATGTGAGACCACCAAGCGGATATCCTGTCTCTTTTCCGTGGCGGACCTTCTTTGGGTCGGTTTAGCAAAATGAAGGTACAATGTTTCTAAACTCTAAATCTGTGCGAAAAGCTATTTTATTTGAAATACTCATATATGGTTTATGCCATGATTCTGAACTTTAAAGCGAACTAGTTAGACGGAGCAGTCGCGGCTTTGACACTCAGGATGAGTTTTGATCGTGATGAGAGCCAACGTTGACGATCCTGTCGGCAAGTGTCGAAACATGGCGGCACACTGAGCGTAATGTGCACTGAGTTCAAGTCTCCGCTGACTGCAATAAAGAGCTTTCAAACTCTTGTAGCTCACGTTTCTCGAACCTGTCGTGTTTTCTACGTTGTCAGT
Source organism: Perca fluviatilis (assembly GCF_010015445.1). Lineage (NCBI taxonomy): Eukaryota > Metazoa > Chordata > Actinopteri > Perciformes > Percidae > Perca > Perca fluviatilis. The sequence goes on along the minus strand of NC_053112.1, from coordinate 28,884,741 downwards.
TTACAATGTGAAGCCCTGGTACCGGTTACTAGCAGTGTCCAGAAAGCTAATGTCAGCTAGCTAACCTTAGCCGTCAGAGCAGCTAACAGGCCTTCGAGCCATTGATTACTGTAGCTCAGATACTCTGACGATAATTGTTAGTTATTATGAGGGTATTTTTAAAGTTATGTCCACACCACTTACCCCAGTTTTGTTAACATTTCATCTTTCCAAGCTTCACATTCATACACCACATGCGGAACCCATGTACATGTACTCACGATTACATTGCAACTTCTTTTCAGCTGAACATCTCATTCCCCGCTACTGGCTGCCAGAAACTGATTGAAGTCGATGATGAGCGTAAGCTGAGGACTTTCTATGAGAAGCGTATGGCCACTGAGGTGCCTGCTGACCCTCTGGGAGATGAGTGGAAGGTAAACTAAAGTTGTGAAATTTGATCTCTTTGGAACTGGTAATTGCTTTGTCAGTACATCGTGTTGCAGAGTTGATGTTTCAGTTTGACTTGGTGAAATTGTGTCGTATAGTTATCATACATAATGTGGCACACCAGTAGACCCTTTCTGACTCCTCTATAGTCATTAAGGGGGGACAGTGTGTTGCCAGAGTAACTGTGGAGCTGCTTACCAGATGCGACCAGGTCCAGGATCAGTGGATGGTTGAACTGAATTGCTCTCTCATTGTGGTCTTGAGTACAGTAGTATCGCTCTTATATATGCACTTTTTATAACCGTGGTTGATTTTAAATGGCATAATTCTCTCCATACCCTTGTATCATCAAATACATTACTAGCCTTAATGCAGGCAAGAAAGTAATGTAAGATTTTAAGTAAAAAGGCCACATTTGGAATGATAAATGGGACTGCAATTATAGTCCTACAAGGTGCTGGCCATTGGGATCACCTGAGATTCAGTCTTGCTCAAGGACGCTTTAATATGTGGATAGGAGGCATTTGAAATTAAACAACCCAAGCTTGCAATAAATGGACAGCATGTTCTACGTCTAAGCCTCAGCTGCCCAGACATTGCTTATTTTGGACACTAAAGGAGCAGTCGACCATCAAACTACTTACTTCTTGAAAGCTCAGAAACTTTGCAGGCCGACCTGTGGTCAAAAATTAGGTAGAATTACAAATGTAAGTGGACAAGTCTCATCTGACTGTATTCTGCGAACAATCTTTATTCTTTGAGACATTGCGTACCAGTTGCCATAAATTGAAAAGTAACAACTTGTTTTCTCTACTTCTGCAGGGTTATGTGGTGCGCATCAGCGGAGGCAACGACAAACAGGGCTTCCCCATGAAGCAGGGGGTGCTGACCCACGGCCGTGTGCGCCTGCTGCTCAGCAAGGGCCACTCCTGCTACCGTCCCCGCAGGACTGGTGAGCGCAAACGCAAGTCTGTCCGTGGTTGCATCGTTGACGCCAATCTCAGCGTGCTCAACTTGGTCATCATCAAGAAAGGTAATGTGTTCTTTCTGGCTCGTCGACCATTATCTGGTAACAGAAACTTGGATACGGAGGCATACTATTAAGCACTAAACCAACAGATCATTCTCAGGGGCTACACAGCACAGGCTTATTTATAAATGTCTCTTAATATTACCTGTAAATTATGTTTATGGCACACCAGTAGACCCTTTCTGACTGATCTATAGTCATTAAGGGGGGACAGTGTGTTGCCAGAGTAACTGTGGAGCTGCTTACCAGATGCGACCAGGTCCAGGATCAGTGGATGGTTGAACTGCATTGCTCTCTCATTGGGTCTTGTGTACACTAGTATCAGAATAACTCTTTTTATAATATGACTTAATGCAGCAGTATGTTTATTTCTTTTCCTCTTGATGGGATGGTAAGCATGACACTCATGAGAATGTGATTTCTACTAGAGCTGTCAGTCTTCCTCTATACCATTCGACTTTCATTTATTTTTGTAAGTATTTGAATATTTAGTGCTCAAATGCAGCCTGTTATAAATATGTACTACACTACTCAGGCTTATGCATTGCCAGTGCCACTATAAGCATGTGGTTTTTACACATTCTGTCCACTAGAGGGACTACCAACATCAGCCTGGCCTTGAAGGGGATCTAGGTCATGGCGCATTGCATTTCTGGCGCGCAGCTCTGTTCACATTGTTTTCCATCACGCACACAGCGACAAACACAAATCAGCAGAGAACTCTGTAATGAAACATTATCTAACAAGTGTGTTGAAGCGGCTCTGTTGTAAAGGCTAACTGTGCTCGGTAAGCACAATGACATCATGTTAGAAAGCACAGCCGAAACGATTAGATAAACTAAGTAACAATAGTGTTAGCCACGATGCTAACGGCATTGATATCTAAGCCAAACTGCTGCCACTATTTCAGTGATTTTAAAAGCAACCTGTTTTGCAGATTGTCACGTTTATTGAGAATACAGCTATTACAAGGTAATGTATGAAGTTGAAGCTAACTGACAGCTTTAGGGCAGCTACCATTGACATTAACGGTCTCCATGAAGCTCCCAGCTAAGCGCCGATAACTCGCAACGCAGTTAGGAAACCAGAACGAGCTAACTATTGATAACCTAGGCGTTTTTGGCTCGGTGGATGTCGATTTCAAACTCATGTTTAAACTATTTCCCATCCTTCTTCTGATTTCCAGCCGCAGCGTCACTCCCCCTGTACTAACGTTACTCTGTATGCAACGTTGGCTCACGATGCCTTGTTTCTCACTCCTGTAACTTATTGTTCATCAGACGTGAGACCTGGGAGATAAGCTTAACGTTAGCCAACCTATTAAAAAAAAAAAAAAAAAACACATTCTAATAGTAATTTCAGCATTCGAAAAGTATTGATTTTTTTTTTTTTTTTTTTTTTTTACACTATTCGAATTATTTAGATTTTCGGAATTCGCTCCAACAGCCCTAATTTCCACAAAGTGTCGATAGTCGCCCTGCTTATTTAGCTGCTTTGGGCTGCAGGCAGCTGCCTCTTCACTGGGAAACTAAACGCTATGTACTTTTTTTGTGTTTTTTCTTTTTTTTTTTCTTCAAATCATGAAAGTACTTCAGCTATAGCAGTGCACCTTGTAAGTCCAATTGGTTTTTAATGATGAACGCTTGGCTCATCTCCACATGATCTGGTTTTTCTCAGGTGAGAAGGACATTCCCGGGCTGACCGACAGCACCGTCCCTCGCCGTCTTGGTCCCAAGAGGGCCAGCAAGATCCGCAAGCTCTTCAACCTGGCTAAGGAGGATGATGTGAGACAGTATGTTGTGAGGAGACCCCTGACTAAAGAAGGTAGGACTAGAGGTGTATTCTGTTGGATTTACTTAAGCCTGCAAATGTAAAGATCACGGACTAAAGGTTTTTACTGGGTATGGATGTGCCATACATTGGAGCCTGAGATCATACGCCACATGATGTCGGAGTTACTTCAAAATGAGATAATAGAGCTTGATATAAGGTTGTGGCTACTACTTACAACGATGAAAGCATTGTGGAAATGGTAAACACAACTTGGCTGTCAGGGTAACATTGCAAGTCTTGGTATTTAAGATCTTTGTCTGGACATTTCAAATGGTTGGCTGAAACACTAATTTTTATATATATCACGTTTTTAGGGTCACGGTTTTCAGTTCTGTACGGTTCTTATTTTTTCTTTTAATCTTGAACACTCCAGAAATATACTTTAGCATATGATAGATAGATATCTATCAATTATCCACAATGTAGGATACAGTATTAAAAAAATAGTTATATCATGTAATCATGCACAAACTGAATTTGACTAGACTTGAAGCACATTATTGGGAACATCTCTGAGGAGAGCTAGATGAGATTTTGATACAACAAGAGGGAAGACATTGATGATTTCAACAACTTTTCATTTATTTGGCAAAAAAGGACTGTATTGCCATCTACAGGAACTTAATGTGCCTTTTTAGCACATGAAGATTAAAATATTATAGAATATCAATTGAAATAACTTACATTTATCAAACTGCCAACTTCAGTGGAGCTCTTACAAAATTGTTATCCTTTAAAAGAAAGAGAGGAACTCTTAAAACTCAGTCTTTTGAATAAGTCAGAATACGTTAAGCACACGCGCTCCGAACCGAGACAAGCGGACCGAACGGTTCGGATGTTTTTTCATGAACCATGCCACCCCTAATATGAAGCCTGAAGTGTTTTGAATTTATTGTAAAACTCAAAATGCTGCAATATTAAGGACCACTGTGGCAATTTTAAGCTTTATTCTTTTTACAGTGTAATATTTATACTTGTCATTATTACACTTCCACTACTCGGCTGAGGAGCAGCAAGAAAACATTTTCTAGTCCTACGATTTAAGTTTCTTTGTTAGATAAAACTTCATCCAGTTCATTAATCTTTATTGCTGCTCTCTGCCTGTAAGTGTCTTGGTGGGATTACTTATACAAAATTGCATTATGCTATGGGACAAAAAAAACCTGTATTGATAGGCTGATGCCATGTTTGTTGGCCAGTTTACATCCTCAAAGTAAAAGCCTTTTCATATTAGGGCTGGGCAATATATCGTGATGAGGCTAGATATCGCCTTAGATTATGAATATCTTAATATGGCATAAGTGTTCCTGGTTTTACAAGCTGCATTATTGAATGGTGTTGAGTCAAAGCCTGACAACAGCTATTCTTGACAGTTGGTACTTCGCATTGGCACCGTCTTTACCACACCTGTCAATTATTCGCCATGTCAATATTAACTGCATCCCTCTCTTTGGTAGGCAAGAAGCCCAGAACTAAGGCTCCCAGGATCCAGAGACTGGTGACGCCTCGTGTGCTGCAGCACAAGCGCCGCCGCATCTCCCTCAAGAGACAGCGCACCCTGAAGAACAAGGAGGAGGCCTCCGAGTATGCCAAGCTGCTGGCCAAGAGGATGAAGGTAAGGTTTTATTTTTGTTGTTTATTACAGTCCTTAGGCACTGAAGGGGCTAGTTATTTTCTCTTCAAACAATAAACATTACTAAGTGGTTTCAGATTAATTAATAAATAGCTCAAATGTAAAAAATTTGATCATTTTGAAATTCAACACTGGTATTTGCTGTGGTATATTTTCCCTAAAAGGTCTAACCAGAGCAATATTGTGGCTCTTTATATCAGTTGACATAACTAAGTCTGTAAATCTTAATTGTGGGGATCTGTTGTACTGAGGGTTAGATATTACTGTACAGGAGTGCTGCCTAACAGTGGTTGTCGTATTCTTGTTTGTGTGCTGTCTTGTCTTAAAATTGTTTGTCTTACTAATATGGTGGGATCATATTCTTCAGATAATCAGATCACCTGCAAGTTGGACATTTGTTGAAATGATTAATTTTTTTTGTATAGGTACATGTTTTTCATTAACTTATGTCATGAAATTATTGAACGATTACCCTTGGCAGTTAACAGTTGCTGGCATCAGATTGTTAAAAATAAAACAGAGTGGGGAGTAATTATGGAATTGTGAAACATGCAATTTTAAGGAATCGTGTGTGGTATGGGGGTAATAACTTATGTGAAAATTTATGCTTTTTGGATGTGTTAACACTGCTGACACACATTTGTTTCCTGCCAACAGGAGGCCAAAGAGAAGCGCCAGGAACAGATCGCCAAGAGGCGCCGTCTTTCTTCTCTGAGAGCATCCACATCCAAGTCAGAGTCCAGCCAAAAGTGAAATCACAAAGTCAAATAAAGTCATGTTTTGCTGAAAAAAATAACGGGTGCCCTTTTTTCAGTACTTTGAGACCATAGACTGAATATTTGGGAAATGTGTAATTTGTGGACGTATGGTTAGCTAATGATTAGTTAACCTGGTAAACAGAATGTAGCTACTCTTAAATGAATGAGTAATAAATGATTAGTTGCTGATTGACTGATTAAAGCACTGATTAGTTATTGGTAATCAGTAAATAATTAGCTAACCATGTTACTCATTCAATTAACAGTAGCTACTGTTTACCAGTAACTAGTGCTGGAACTAGTCAATCAGTAACTAACAATTCGTTACACATTAATTACTCAATCACTACCTACATTTGTGTACCTTATTGTAAAGAGTTACCCACTAAATTAATAAAAATAGAACTCTTCCATTTTCTTAGCTAGTTGAGCAAAATGAGTGTTTTGGCTCACAGAACCAAGTGGCCATATCTCAGGGTTTATGCACCTAACCTACTATTTAGTGATGTCCTCAGTTTAAAATGCTTACCACAACTTAAAGGGTAATTTTTAAAAACCTGGACATGCCTTGGTGTCCCCAAAGGGTGATTGGGTGTGCAGCAGGTATAAACACATACATATTAGACAGTGTCACGAGTGGGATGGGGGGGAAATTGAGTTGCTTGAACAGTGAACTGGAACACAACAGTTAAACTAGAAGAACAAATGAATAATAAGGGCGAGGGTAGCAGCCATAGACTAAAGGTAGCAGTGTCAAAGTAGCCTACACAGGATAGGGAAAGTGCATACATCGGCCTTACAAAGTTGACAACCATCAGCATCCATAACATGAACAAAATCTTTGAAATTGATCAAGCAAGAACACAGTAACCAGCCGCCATTGCCAACTGGCTGCAGTGTAACTCAATGGGGCAATTGTACACCCTTTATTTGTCTAAGTGCTTTTTGTTGGCAGTGACAGGCTCAGATTTTTTTAAGTGTCTCAAAACATTGATTTCGCAAGGTGACTTCAGGTCTGAAACAGTGTGGAACTTGAGTCTGCTGAACGGCGTTCCTGAAGTTGAGGTACAGAAATTGTAAGTTTTTCATATCTAAAACATTCAGTGCCATGGCCACCCTTGGTAGGCAATTTAGGTGCCTAAACCTACATATGGCCAATTAGTTGCTTTCTGAGAACCAAAACATGCACACCCTTTGCTTGACTACCATAAGGAAATTGAAGTGTTCTAAAATTGTGAATTAACTTAAGTGTTCTATTACTGGAATATCAGACTTAACAATTTTGACAACCTACTTAGCACGCTGAAAACTCCACTATAGAAGGTGCCAAAACAGATTGTGGTCAGTCTGCAATCTGTAAGAACTGATGTTTCATGCTACAAAATACTTGGTTTAATGGCTCAACCATTGTCAAATCTGTTAACATGGGAGGTTTTTGTTATACTTACATGATTAACTGCCAGTGCTACAAGTTCTGCATTTCTCTAGTTTTGACTTTGTGATCTTATATAGGTATTACAGGGTGCTTTTGTCTGCCTGAACAGCAACGAGGACGAGGGGAAAAAATTCATGAATGCTCAACTTATTTTAATCAGTGGAAGCTCTCTGGGAGCTGTGTGGACAAATTCAGCACACAAACGCATCAACATAATTACAGGAGTATAAATCAACGAACACATCATTTAACATTACACCCAGTGTCACAGTCAGGCGTCTTGGCTGGCCACCTTGTTCTGCGGGTAAGTTTAGCCTGTGGGTGAACCTGGACCGCGCCGTTGTGAGCTGAAGAGGTCTCAGCATCATTGAGACTTCTATCCTGATAAGACTGGAGGGGTTGGGCTGGTGGGCAGCTTAAGTCATACATCTGGGAGATAAAGAAGAACATGGACACAAGCTGATGCTGCAAGTACTGAGGCAGCACCTGGATGTGATGTGACAGCCCCTGGAGACTCCAGGCCAAGGTTAACCAGCTGGTCTGAAGATCTTGAACCAGACTTGTAGACCTGGACAAACTCTCCATGACCTGTTGAGAAGGACAAAAGTTGATTTATAGATCTCTCGAGCTAAAATGCCTGGAGAGGGCTGCGATAGGCCTTTTCACACATTTTGACACATCGCAGTAAGAAAAGGACAGTATAAATAATGAAATTCATGGAGGACTAGCTTACTGATACGGATTACTAACACCTGTGCTTCTGCTCCGACATGACAAAAGGTCTGCTGTGAAAAAAGCCTGCTATGTTGCCAGCCAATTACAGTATGTGACTTGAAACAAAAGCTACCAAACAGATTTACTTACATATTGATAATACTTACATTTTCTTTGCCTGAAGTTACATGTTTCAGTTACATTAAACTTGTGTAAAAGTTGAATTGCCTTAAGACAAAACATTACATAGCTTATGTCATCTAAATACTTGAGAAAATGTCAAAGCTTCATAAGAACTGCAGTATAAAACACACTTTATTGACTGCTAAGGAAGTATGACCAGACCACGCTCAATCTTTTAAGACTGAACATTAGCCTGGGGAGTCTGCTCTGTATTTTCTACTGCACAATCAACGGCCATAGTTCAAATGATTCTGTACGCAATTGGATAGTCCTTCAACCAATCAGACCAACGATCCGGGTGACTGGTTGCTGCGCTTCGGTGGCCGCTATGTTGAATGTAAACAAGAAGCTGCTTGGTCGCTTCTCGATCGTCATCGTGTTAAACCCCCCCCCCCCAATAGCGCGCCAGGTGGATAAGCCAGTTTGTGATTGGTCCCCGAAAAAAAAATTGTAACGGAAGCAGGATAGATAAACGTACAGGTTTCCAGCCTGAGCTGCAGGGCGTAATCAGATCGCCGGCAGATCGGGCTGAGTGTATCCAGTCTAAAGCGTGCTAATAATTGTGCCAAACGTGGTAAATACTTTATTCTTGTGCGAGTTCCATCTTGCAGTAGTAACAAGCATGCTATTTCCTAGATACAACTCCATTACGATGTCAGTATCATTTGGAATAATTTGATGTTCTGCTTGCTGTAACCATGCATGCTCATATACTACCACCCTTCCACCCCTTGTTAAAGGAAGACATTGACATTTTGGAAACTATGCTTTCTTGCCGAGTTAGATGAGAAGATCTTTACCACTGGAGACAACCAGTGGAAACTCCAGGCAGGGGAAGGAGGAAAAAAATAATCACATTACGAAGCTTGACTTCCTATAAACTGACTCAAAAGTCAAAGTATTTACTGCACCTAACTCCTCATAAAACCACAACCTGTTTTTACACTTTTGTTTGTTATGGATGAAACAAATTAAGTATAACATGTTAATTTGTGAGCCTGTTAGGCAGATATATTGTTATCTTTTCACAGAGGCAGGCTAGCTGTCCCTTCCGGTTTCCAGTCTTTATGTTAAACTAACCTAGCTGATTTAGTTAATATATAATGGACCGGCAAAGCCTCTCATCTAACTCTTGGCCAGACAGTGAGAGCATTTCCAAAATGTCAAACAATTCCTTTTAAACTGTACTCACAGCACACCTGAACAGATTGCATCTTGGACCCAAACATGTTGTAGGTCCTCCTACACAGCTTGGCAGCCAGTAAAACCAGTCGCACAGGGTATCTTCTGTCGAGAGTGGCCGCCTCAAAACCCTCCACCAAGTGAGCTTCTTCCTCTACAAAGTCAGCAAGAAGATCAAGTCAAGTTAAGTTTTGAATGGGACTTCTAGCCGTTTCACATGAGTAGTCTTGCATTGCCAGACCCTCCTCCACAGCGCTGCGAAGTAGGGTCTGGCTAGTCCACACAGCATTCCGGGATGGGGAATCAAAGCATGGGAAAAACATGCTGTGGTTTATTGGCATGTATTTAAACAAATCACAATTGTCACGGGCGGCGCTAAGCACCACACGGAACCGCTGCAAAATAGCCTCGGGAAGGAACTTGTTTTGGTGGAACGTGTACGTTCAAAAGATGTTTTAGTTGTGCGACAGAAAACTCAGATTGTACAGATAGTCTAGCTAGCTGTCTGGATTTACCCTGCAGAGATCTGAGGAGCAGTTAACCATAGTCCTCAAAATTCCAACACAAAGAAAGCGGAAGGGAACGGACATCAGGCCGAAAAGAGTGAAATCCGGTGGAATTCCTGGCGGCGATGGAGCAATCCCGGAAGTGGAACATCGTGGATATAGACTACACATGAGTAACTCTACATGTACCTTCATCTTCTTCAGTGGAAGGAAGCATTTGGTCCACCAGAGCCTCTGACGTGATCAGAGCCGAGTCCAGACCCACACTGGCAACACCGATGGCTCTCACCACAAGTGACTGGTCAGCCGGGTCATCAACCTGCTGTATCCCGCCCATCAGCCATGCGACTGTGAGCGCCACACAGTCCACAGTTCCATTAGCCGCAATGCTCACCACATCCTGCATCTCCTGCATCTTGTTCTTGGCAGTAGCAACGATCTGGGTGAAACAAACAAAACCAGGAGAGAATGTTACACGTCATACTGCGAGCTGTAAAATTCATAAAAAGCTTTGTGCCGTAATGTAATTTCCTTTTGTTAAAATTAATTTTATATTATTGGTATCAAAATGAGCATTGCTCAGGAACCGGTATCAAAGTCACGGTATTGGAACCGAAAATATTTGAACGATACCCAGCCCTACTTTTGTTTTTAAAAATATAGTCATATTTGCTCAAATTGTCACTATATCCAAACAGCAGCACATTAGACAGATGTATTTAAAAAAAAAAATTATCATCTGCCTTCCCTCGTGCTCCTAATGACAACCAATCAGTTGAGGAGTCTCTAATGCAGTGTCAATGACTGCTCGTGAACTGCGCAAACTATAAAACTGGGCAGCACTGACCAAATATAAATGTTTTCAGAAACATCTTGGTGTACCGTGGTGTAGCCCTTACATTCTCATTTCACTGCCAACAGTACACTAAAAATTATGTTTCTGAAACATTTGAGGTGAGAAATAGGCAATGTGGTAACAGAATTTTGATTCATATTTGATCAGCGCTGCCTAGTTTGACACTGTGTTAGAGACTCCTCGGCTCCGATTGGTGGTTTTCCTTATGCCATTCGGAGCACCAGTAGGATGCATAGGAATTTGATCGGTTTCATAGATCTAATTCATGTAGTACTGTTAGGATATAGTGACAGTTTGAGCAAATGTGACAAAAAGTTATTTTTTTTTAAATGAAAGTTACCTAAGTAGAATTGGTGGTGGTCATTAAGATTTGAAAGAGAAAAAAAGGATACCTGCTCTGTGGGTGCGTGAAGCACAGGGAAGGCAGTCTCCAGCCAGTCAAGACTTCTACAGGCAACATCATTTGCAACAGAAACTGGAAATATTCCAGACAGTAAAGTCATTACTGAAAACTTTTCTCATTCCCACAATAAAACCTGCAGCCCGCTTCATTCAGAGGAGATGTTAACCCTATAACTCAAATATGGCCCGCATCATCTTTCTGTCCAAACAGCAACCTATAGAGGCATTAGCCTACCTATTAACACCTGGTTTTAGGTAACTATAAATTATTCTATTGGTTCATGCTGTTAATAAATTAAACATATGTAGCTGTGTGGCTTCCAGTCAATAGGCCTACGTTATTTATCATTTATAATTATAAAACATTTCTTCATTATTGTCCTGAGTTATTCTGCTATGGCTCACACATTTTGGAAAGCTTGCCCTGCCATAGAGCTCCAATGAACATTAGATCTAAAACGGTAAATCAATTAACTGACTAGGCTATTGTCAATCGACAAAAGAATCTTAAACAATTTTGACGAGTTTATGGCCAAATATTTGCAGGTTCAAACATCTCGAATATGATCATTTGCTACCGTTTTCTCTTTTATAATGCTTGCAAGTTAAATCTCTTTGGATTTGGGTGGACAAAACAAGAACTTTAATGACATCACCTTAGTCTCTCTCTGGGAACTTGTGTTCTTTTAGGCTACTAGTTTCTGACATTGTAGGTTTATTTTAATTAAAATAGAAAAGAAAATCGTCAGTGAGTCAGTTACAACCCAATATAAAAATCACTGGCAGTTTCACTTCTCATAGTACTCACTATGGGGCTCCATTCGAACAAGGACAGGTGAAACTACAGCAGTCACGCTGCTCTCCAGCACCTCACACACAGACCTCAGGTTGGGGTGGCTGCATTTGGTGTCAATGTACAACACTGACAGCTTGGAACAAGCTAAGTGAACCACGGGCAGCTTGGAAAGTCTGACAACTGCACTTTGCATCTTCTGCAAGAAAACAGGACAGAGACATTTTTATTATTTTCTGATCTTCCCAGGTTTCCGAATCAAATCATCGAAATGGAAACCCTCAGTCCCGATTAGATGAGGCTACCGTATTTAGGGGTCTTGTAAATGATGCAATTGTAAACCTATTAGTATTTAACAAACAATTTACTACAGAAGACACTTTAGGAACTCACTGGGTACAAAAATGAGAAAGACTGCATTTATGTAGCCTATCCGGTGATGCTAAGTAGGCAGGTAAGGGGTAAATCTACCGCGATTGTCCTCACCTGCTGGTTGTTGTTCGTCGGCATGTTTCGTCCACTTCGATAGAGAGGTAAAAAGAGGTGAGTTAATGTTGCAAATTTTAAACTTCTTTGTAGACTTTATCGGTTGAAGAAAATGCAAATCTCACCCTGCTGAGTGAAGCGCTATTCTGTAGGAGAAAAACATCGCTGACATCGCGTGGTCGCGTCGTCAATTAGCGCTCACCTGTGCTGAGCTCGCTGGCTGTTCTCGCGATATGTCAACGGAGCTGTGACGAGATTATAAACCGAAAAATTCCAGTTCAGAGTGCTTATTTTATTAAAACGAGTACAGTGCCCGTTCAAAATGTGCCTGTTTGGAACGGGCCAATTGCTTGGCCTGTGGTATTGCTGCTTGAAGCTTTCTCCAGAACCATTGTACCCCAAAATGACTTACAGAAGGACCCCAAAAGCACTTAATATGTACCCCACTGTCTAACCTTCCACTGACTTACTGTGTAGGCCTACTCCTACTTCAGAGAAAACTACTACTACTACCACATTTACCTGATAGATGTAGCAGATTTAGAATTTACGCATAAAATATCACAATTAAAATGTGGAGTACTAGGCTAATCACAGACATTTGCCTCATGGACTGATGGCAGTGCGCCATGCGTCACCCAATCCGGCCCATAATAAGAGCAATCAGCAAATTATCTGCGTTAACCAACCACCAGAACTGGACCGAGTACAGAGACAGACTCACATTCAGCCGGCTCCGGAATGTGTGTGTGTGTGTTGTGTGTGTGTGTGTGTGTGTGTGTGTGTGTGTGTGTGTGTGTGTGTGTGTGTGTGTGTGTGTGTGTGTGTGTGTGTGTGTGTGTGTGTGCGGAGAGGGAGAGAGAGAGAGAGAGAGAGAGAGAGAAAGAGAGAGGGGAAAAGGTGGATGGCAATTCAAATAAAGAGAGTTTTTCTCTAACTACATTTTAGTGTTGTCTTTTTCGTAAACAATATTGCATGGTGATATTGCCCCATTCAGTATTTACAGTGGTGCTGTCTCATTATAGGCTATAGCATATAATTAAAACACACACACACACTTTTGAGAGAGAAGTGATGAGACACTAAACATAACATTATTAATCCATCTGATAGCACTACATATTTTCCTCAATATTTTGACATTGTTGTGTCATCATTTCCATACAGTGATAACAAGACGTATCATTAAATGAGGCTTGTCATAATGATTGGTTGCTTATGTTGGCAAAATGCAGAAATCTATAAACTGACAGTACTGTAAGATCCAAACCTTTATTTTTCCATTCTGAGCTTCAGTTGCCAGTAGATCTGTGTCCTGACTGAAGCACACAACACAGCATCATCCATCATTATGAAGCTCTCTTGGGCCTGGTACTCAACTTTTTATTTTATTTTTAATTCTAATCTAATCATCATCAATAGTTAGGCTATGTCAGGAATATTCAGGAGCTTTGGTTCTCTAAATGTATTCTGCAAATATTCTGTTATTATCTATAGACAAATTTCCCATTAATGCACATTTAGCTGCACAGGTTGTACACTGACTTAAACACTAGACCATGCTTAATTGGACTTAATTAATTGGAACTTTCAACAATTAAACACTATTTTCCCTATAGGTTACGACGTTACACAGTTCTTTCCAGGAAACAGCCTAATTCATTACAAAATGCTTCTAAAAAGAAAGGCGGTAAATAAAGCATAACCTGTGTTAGGTTTCTTTCACTAGAAGTAGACTTAGTTGGGACATTTATTTATGCATTATAAGTTAGGTCATTCATCACAGTTGCTATTTTTTCCTTCATGTAGATATTAGATTTAGTTGAAAGCTTACAGTTGTGATATTGCACTGGTCAGAGTGATCAAAGTTCAGCGCTGTGAGCAGGATTTGAACCTGCGCAGGAAACCCCATTGGATTCAACGCCTTAACCACTCGGCCATTACAGCTATATATTTATTCATAATAGGTCATTCGATTAACAAAACCATTCAGACCTCTGAGTCAGAATTTTGTATATCTGTGTGGATTTAGACAACAAGTCTGTCTGAACTGTGTTCATGGGGTAATTGCTTAAGCAAATGAAATGTTGAAGATTGAAGATGTCAAGTCCCACAAACTGAGGTCAGCTGATTGGGAGTGTTTTTGATAACTGAATTTCAGCAACAAATCAAACGTTTTTGTTTTGTTGTTTTTTTACATCAAACAACAGCTGATTTCTACAGCCCACCACAGAGGTGGACAATGCTGTTTTGTTCAAGACCAGATCTACAAGAATGCTGATTCTGAGATAAAAAAAAGAAATACTATAAAATGCTGGAGGCCTCAGTGGAACACAAGGGGTCAAATAAATCTCCTTTTAGTGCCATTGCTGCTGCTGCTGCTACCATCAACACTGGTCTGTAAAACAGCTGTGAACATCTGCAGGTGGTGTAGCCTATCCACAAAAGGATAACTCACAGTACCTACATGACACCTGGGCGGTCCTGGGAGTCCTGTATAATTTCAGTGACCAGAAGGCTTTTGAATATAAAGCTAGAGGTCACTGATACCAAATGATCTAGCCTACAGCAGGAACCAAGGCACAACCCGACCTTCTCCCAAGCCAAAGCAAGACATAGGCCTATTACAGTCTTAGGTGTTGGTATTTGTAGCATATTTATTCAGTTAAAATGTAGGCAAGTGTTGCCTAGATACTATTGTATTACAGTGTAGGCAGTAGGCTATAGCTTTGGCATCAATAGGCCTATATTAATCTATTTTTATTGGTGTGATTTGGTTTGACAAGGCCTGCGCAAGATTGTTGTGTAGCCTATGGTTTTGTTCTGATGCATGCTGTGCACGATCATCGCCACAGAAGAGCGATGAAGCCTCTGTCATGGATTAACGAGGTTTACCAACAGGTTTATTTCCATGGTGTGGGCCTGTAAGAAGAGGCACGCAGATTAAATAACCACTCATCATTGAAGAGGCAAACATTGTAGCTGATTAACGCTCACAACCCGCTACACCCGCAATGTGTGATTACGGGAAGACGTTGTCACAGTGCAAGGCTGGTAATGTATGCAGTGTTTGAGTCAAGGTTGGCACAGACGCACCCAGCTCAGCATTTGCATATTGATGAGCACTGAGGGGATTTTCCCTTAGAGGACGTTGGGAGCATTTGCTTTTGGCTCCTGTACAATTGTTCCTGAAGGCGAGCCCGCTGTGGAGCTACGAGGTTCTGTCCGTGGTGCTGATCTGCTGCTGACTGCCGCCGCCGCAGCATCTCGAAGCGCAGCCGCGTCTCCTGCACACTACGTGCCCCCCACCCCCAAATGTTTCTTCTGTAGGCTACATCGGCATGCGTCAGGGAGGGTGGGTGTAGCTCCACGACTTTCTGTGGCAGCGGTAGTCACAAGGTTTCGGGACAAAAAAAAAAAAATGCGAGACACAGAAGCACGTGTAGTGGGTGGTCCTCAGCACACTGCTTTCACGTGGCTCTAGCGAGCTCCGAGCCCGGCCGTCAGTCCAGCGGCAACAGCAGGAGACAATATCAGCATGGCTGTGGAGATGGAGCCTGCCGAGTAAGTGCGCTTTCCTTTTGGGGGTTTTGGTAAATAACGAGTTTTTTTTTTGTGATAGTTTGGTGCTGACAATAGAAAAGTAATAATGATAAGACCACCTGTGTGACTATACAACAAGAAAACATCAGTGTTTCTTAAGGTGCGTGGCTCTGTTATGGATAGATATAACATAGCATCTCTGATATTCATTTGGGGAATTATAATTTTGCTGCGATGTTTACGTCTTTCTAAAAGTTCAATCTTACAGTAAAATGTGACATCATTTCTAAGGATGTGAAACGTGGGCCTAAATGTTTAATTTAAAGAAATCAATAACATGAAATAATCTAAATGTGGCCTTTATATCTGTCTTTTTTGTGACGCTGATGTTATTGATTGTCTGCGTACGGTTTGTGCACAATGGTTTACATACAATAATTTCTACTGTACGTGTTCTTCATTAATACTGTTTATTATGTGGTCACTATGCTGCACATATGTCGCCTGTGAAGCTGCTCATATGGTCGCTTTAAGCCATTTAATCTGATGATCTGATGTTCTTGCTGATTATGGTCAGACAGAGGCGGGTCCGGTCTGTTTTCCAGTCACTATACAGGCGTCCGTTACATCAACATGTGCCTGTTGATCTAATATGCTCTCCACCCCTGGCGGGGATGTGGGTGCTTTTTTTGTTGGCTAGATATTTAGTCTTTCTGTGGGAAAACGTGGGGCTGGAGTACACTGTTAAGTGGAACTCTTGTGGGGTGATGTTAATTGGAAGTCCGTTTTGCATAAAAGGGGGGGGTTTATTTTAAAAAAAAACACACCCCCCCTCCTCTTTTTTTTTTTTTACTATCAAAGTTAAAGTCCTGCAGCTGGAAAAATAATATGTTAAATTCTAATGGAGTGACAACAGAGGTGACATGGGATGCAACAGAGTTGTGAAAATGCTTAGCAGGTTGCTCTGATGTGGGACAGAAATCCACAAGCAGCAGGATCCCTGTCTTGTTTTGCCTGGAATGGCTCCCTCATGATCTTTTCTTTTGACAGTTGTGCCAGACAATCTATGAATAAAACGGGGTTTCAATGTCCAGTTGATCACTCAGGCTCGTTGGAATGTGACATAAGTGATAAACATTGAGATCCAGATATGGCAAAAAAAACAAACATCACATACACAGAATTTCTTTCACAGAAAAAATGTTATTGGTATTCAGGGGCGTAGCACAAATCCTGGACCCTGTACATAGGCATTCTAATGGGCCCCTCCCCGCATCCATGGCTATTCATTCTAGTATCTTTATGGGCCCTCTTCACTCATAGAAACAATTCCAATCTTTGTATGATGACTTCAGCAACACTTAAAAGTGTACTCTATATGCCTATATGCTTTGTAGGTATAGGGTCAGCATGCAGTTGTAACATAAACCCTTCTTGTCTAGTGTGATCCTCCTGATAATGCAGTACCTCAAGGAGAACAACCTCTACAGAACACTGACCACCTTACAGGAGGAAACCACCGTCTCGCTCAACACGGTGGAAAGCATCGACAGCTTCATTGCAGATATAAAGAGCGGCCACTGGGACTCCGTCCTGCTGGCCATCAAGTCCCTCAAGTTGCCTGACAACACACTTATTGACCTCTATGAGCAGGTGAGCTTTTGCTTCGATCAGCTAATACCTTTTGACTTGTTAATCAGCAACATCTGATGAACACCGATCTCTTAACCAGGTTGTAATGGAGCTCATTGAAATGAGGGAGGTGGGAGCAGCACGCTCACTCCTCAGACAAACTGACCCGATGATCATGTTGAAGCAGACGCAGCCAGAGAGGTACATCCATTTGGAGAACCTGCTAACATGCTCCTACTTTGACCCTCGTGAGGTAAGGACAATAGAGTTTTCAGTTTTCATTTTAAACGACTGCATCACTAATTGCTTTATAAAGTAACGTCTTCTCCGTCTCACCACAGGCGTACCTGAAAGGCAGCAGCAAGGAGAAGCGGCGCAGGGCCATAGCCGAGGCGCTGGTGAGGGAGGTCAGCGTGGTGCCCCCTTCTCGCCTCATGGGGCTCCTGGGACAAGTTGGCGTGAGTATACTGTATCACTCTCAATTCTCACTCTAATAACATATCAAGGGGAGCCACTTTATCAATATCCATAGCACTCATTGATTGTGTATCAAAGATCCAACTATCTCCCTTATTTCTCCTCTTGTTCACTTCTTTCTTCTAACTTCTTAAAATCAGTGATGGTGTCCTACATGAACACACATTTTCCTGCCACAGTTAGAACAACGAACAAGTTTGAAGTGAGCAGGGCCTGGTTAGGAAAAGGTGATGTAACTTACTTCTGGCATGGAAAATGTGTGGAAATGTTCAAGTTTTTGTGCTCAGCTGAGATGGAAAAATTGGTTTATCAATAAAAGCAAAATGCGAAAAAGTGCAATTGAAACAGATTAGTGCATATTTCAATAATGGCCGTTGATGATCACGCACTTTCTATTTTCTATTGGGGATTTTCTAGAAATTTAGGTTAAATTTACACGGAAACCTGACTAACATCAATCAAATCTGATCAAACCACACCTACACAGTCCTGATGAAGCAGATTAAGGAGTCCTGGAGTGTTAAACGTTTTATAAATAATAACTAAGGGTAACTTTGAATTTTGCTCATTTAGTCATGAATATTTAATTTTACAGAGAAATACTTTAGAGTTGTAGTGACTGTAGCTTTATTGGAAGAAAATGCAATAATAATAAAACGATTCTCAAACCATCAATTTATCTGTTTTTAATATGCAATTCATTGTTATGTAGGTCCTTTGGGTATGAAAACGTGGAAGCTCAATTTCTTGTGTAGCAGATGGCCCACCATGCATTTTATGTCCTCAGTTATTCTGCTGGTGCAGACAGTATTGGCCTGTTTGTCAGAACCTATAATGCAGTATATGAATACTAAAAAGCATAAATGATCTACTATGGTTGATATTGTTTTGGCTGTAGTATACAATACATCATTGTACTAAATTATAAAGCTGACATTCAAACTGCAACAGGACTGTTTATTTAAAAACATATTCAGAAATGAGTAAAAGTATATTCCCCAATGAATTGTTTGTTGTAAAGTTTTCAAGCTTCAAGTAGTTCCTTTACTTCCATCAGACAGAAACACTACTTTCAAAAAAACAATCAATTTGAATATTCAAGTTGAAATAATCATAAATACTTGATGTTTTCTGTTGACTCTTCCACAGTCTATGAGAATACAGCAGTATCCAGGTCACGTCTTCCCTGACACGACCATCGAAACATCTGGCAACAAGGACAAACATGTGGAGAAGGAGAGCTTTCCGACACAGCTGTACCGCCACATCAAGGTAAACCACCAACGGTTCTGATTAACACAGAGTTACAAATTCTTCTTCATTCTTTATACTACATACTACAGTCTAACTGATTGCTTTACTCATCTGAAGGCACATGACTTAGTCTCTGGCTGTGCTCTCATCATTTGCATCCTGATGGAGCTGCCTGAGTTGCGTGGCTGAATTGAATGATCAGCCTACACAACTACAGACTGCAGCATGGTGGAAAACGTAATGTTTCCCTGATGTTGCTTGATATAAGTTTGTGTTTTATATCTTTTGGGTTTGGATCACAGGCAGTAAAAACCAAATGGTGATCATATTTTCTGTGTGGTTTTAACCTACAGTTCGGGCGGCGGTCTCATGTGGAGTGTGCCCGTTTCTCTCCTGATGGCAAGTACTTAATCACTGGATCGGTGGACGGGTTCATCGAGGTCTGGAACTTTAACACTGGAAAAATTAGTAAGGTTGGTTATGTTTCATGTCATTCATTCATGACACTGAATAATACTGAGAATAGTTATATTACTTACATTTCTAATGTATTGTTTTTTTACCTGTTACTGTAACCAGTGTCTGTTTATGTTGTTTGTATTTATTCTTTTAACAATCTTTTAATGTTGTTCTCTTACTCAATATACATTTTAATCCTAACAAGTTTTTTACCTGGTTAAATAATAGAAGAAAATATATATTACAGCAAGTATATATGACAAAATATGATGGAAATATCTTATTCCTCCATTTATTATTGTTAAATAATTGTGTGTGTGTGTGTGTGTGTGTGTGTGTTTGTGTGTGTGTGCGTGTGCGGCATGGATGGATGGATTAGGATTTAAAGTACCAGGCCCAAGAGAGCTTCATGATGATGGATGATGCTGTGTTGTGTATGTGCTTCAGTCAGGACACAGATCTACTGGCAACTGGAGCTCAGAATGGCAAAATAAAGGTTTGGATCTGACAATAATGTCAGTTTATATATTTCTGCATATTTGCCAACATAAGCAACCAATTATTGTGACAAGCCTCATTTAATGATATGTCTTGTTATCACTGTATGGAAATGATG
This sequence comes from Perca fluviatilis, assembly GCF_010015445.1. NCBI lineage: Eukaryota > Metazoa > Chordata > Actinopteri > Perciformes > Percidae > Perca > Perca fluviatilis. Next base: position 28,864,520 of record NC_053112.1, on the reverse strand, counting down.
ACACAACAATGTCAAAATATTGAGGAAAATATGTAGTGCTATCAGCTGGATTAATAATGTTATGTTAAGTTTCTCATCACTTCATCTGTGTGGTGTGTGTGTGTGTGTGTGTGTGTGTGTGTGTGTGTGTGTGTGTGTGTGTGTGTGTGTGTGTGTGTGCGTGCGTGTGTGTGTGTGTGTGTGTTGTTGGCGAAGGTGTGGAATATCCAGAGTGGCTTGTGCACGTGCAGGTTCGATCATGCCCACAACAAAGGAGTGACTTGTGTAAGCTTCTCCAAGGACAACAACCAGATCCTCAGTGCCTCCTTTAACAAGACCATCAGGTCAGTTTTAACACAGTTCATATTGGCAAAGCTGAAACACTGAAACTGACTGATATTAATAGTGATAACATCTCTCATATGTAGACTAACTGGAGACACATTGTGCACACATACTGTACATTCAAAAGGGAAGTAAATACCTGAATTTCACAAATGATAGAATGAACAGTTCTAAAAGAGAAACCAAAAAGGGAGCCTTTTTAAATGTCTGTAGCCTTGTTGTTGCAAAACTTTGCTCGTCTACTGTTGGAGGAAGTGAGCACTCTCACTGACCTCAGATATGATTCACAAGATTTCTAAAGGCGTAAGCATGAAAATTGCTTTAGCTAGAAGGCAGTGAGCTCTTTTTACAGCCCATGGTGGATTATCAAAACGTTGCCTCAAAAGGCCATATAAATGATAACAGACCTGGCAAACAGAAAAGTACATGGGTAAAGGAGTTGGCAAAAACACAGTATTGTTATAACTATGAAGTTTATATCTCCTTTTAACCCTTGAATAGTTTTCTACAGTAACAGAAACACTAAAAGTTTGGTATAGTGCATTTTGAATTATGGTTATTTTGTTGCAAAATTAGTTGAACGTAAATTTATTGAGCATCTCTAGCACTCCCAGGGTGCACTGCCGTGTTCAGATCCAGACCTTTTCAGGTGATTTCCTTTCAGGAAGTTATCAGCAGAGAGACTGCAGCCCCTTTAAAAAAATTCTAATCCTGTGATCAATTGGGATACATTTGGGGTGATACTTATTTATTTTTTGCTGTGAATTGACATATCAACCATTTGGTAGAGGCTCATAATAATAAAAAAAAAGAAAAACGCTTTTTGGTCAGTTAAAATAGAATAGATTTTAGATAGAACACACACACACACACACACACACGCACGCACGCACACACACACACACACACACACACACACACACACACACACACACACACACACACACACACACACACACACACACACACACACAAACTGAATCCCCTTGTTGAGTATCTATTTCTGACTCCTGGGGTGTGGGGGCTGAGCCTCTCTGCTGTGTTAGAAGCACATGTTCTGTGTGGGTGTAGCTGACAGAGACCATGTGCTCAGGCACAAAGCTGCAACGTGTTGTGCCCAATGCAAATTCCACGAGCTGGGAGTCTGAATTGTTTACATACGCAAAATCAGAGTCCCAGGGACGGAGTGAATCAGTGAGCATTAGGCGTCTTGCCATGGTTTAGCTGATCTGCACCCAGTCACTCCAGCTAAAAATATTACACTCAGCAACACATTTTGTCTGCACGGAAAATCCACTCTTGAGTTGAACAAACATGGATTTTTAATGAGTCAGAGCTGCTGTTTTATTTGAATTCATGTTTTTTTGTAACAGCTTTTATTACAACATAGTCAATGTCCTTTTCAGAATCCATGAATTGAGGTCAGGCAAGTTGCTAAAGGAGTTAAACGGCCATTCATCGTTTGTAAATGATGCATCTTTCACTCACGATGGACTTCACATCATCAGTGCCTCCTCTGATGGCACAGTTAAGGTACAATGAGCAAACTATGTGACTCTAATTCATGTCTGTGCTGCATCTGTATTACTGATTACATTTCTTTTCATATTTATGTGCATATTATTATAGATTTGGAATACAAAATCCTGCGAGTGCATCCACACTTTCAAATCTCTGTCCCGGACACCAGAAGTCCCTGTCAACAACGTGATTCCTCTCCCCCAAAATCCAGAGCACTTTGTGATTTGCAACCACTCCAACACGGTGGTCATCATGAGCATGCACGGTCAGGTGAGAGCGCTCTGACTGTTATCTACACACAATCAATATTCAAATCTAATGAACAACAGGGACTTTCATGTCAAGATTGACTGCATTCACAATGCTAGAAGTCAGCCATATACATGATATTTATACATATTATTCATGTTTACTGTTTAAAACAAAACAAAATTAAGAGTCTACAACTATGCTAACAGCTCTGTAAGGCTGTACTTTGGCACAGCAATGTTTTTTTAGCTAAATGCTAATGTCAACATGCTCACAATGAAAATGCTGACAAGCAGATGTTTATGATGTTTAATTAGCACAAAGTACAGTTGCTGTAGATGGGAACTTTAACAATTTTGGAGGTATTTGGTCATAAACCAAAGTACTTTCATTGTTAATTTGACTATCTTTGTCTTTAGCTTGTAGCATAAATAAAATATGAATACATTTTTAGTTCTGCTAATGTTTGGAATTGCCTGTGCACACGCTGAGGAAGGGCGCTGCCCGAAACGTCCGTTGTGTGGCAATAAACTATCAAATTGGGGTGCTGTCCTAATAGCTTTATTTATTTATTTATTTATTAGCTTTATTCACTTTTAGGATCCAGCACCCAGCCGTCAAAGCTTTCTAAGTATCTACGTGAGTTGAGCGCGTCTGGTCCTAATATTTATTAGTTAGGCTAATACCAACACCTGAACATCTTAGTAGAAGCCAAATATCTTGTCCTCTCCCCTCAGACTGTGAAGACCTTCAGCTCAGATAGAAAGGAAAGGGCCGACTTTGTGTGCTGCACCCTGTCGCCCCACGGGGAGTGGATTTACTGTGTGGGAGAGGACTTGGTGCTGTACTGCTTCAACTATACGACAGGAAGGCTGCAGAAAACGCTGACCGTAAGCTCTGCTGATAATATTCACTCATTCTCAAAGTCTGTGAGAGGAGGCAGTTCATCCACGCTGGGCTGCCAATGCTTTTTTTAAATTTTTATTTCTTGTTATTTTCTGTCCCACTTGATGCTCTGACTGTGTCACTGCTGCTGTGTAGCAGCCCTACAGGGCGCTAGCGAGGTAACAGTGAGGCTGATGGGAAACGGAGAATGTGTGGTGATCTGTGTTGCTCTGCACCAACAGGTACACGAGAAAGATGTAATTGGCATTGCTCACCACCCACATGAGAATCTGATTGCCACATACAGCGAGGACGGCCTCCTGAGGTTATGGAAACCTTGAGCTGCCTCCTGCATCGTGAAATGGAGGACCCAGAGAAGCTTACAAGTGGTTAGAAAGCAATTTATTCATTTCTGTGTAATGAAAACAGATGGAATTAATAAAACAAATGGATACATTTAATCCATCAGTAATTAATACTATAAGGTCCATTTAGTATCTGGTCTGGAGCTTTAGGTCATGATCTTTATCAGCAGATGTTTTTTCCCAGTTGTCATGGGAAGTTCAGGTTACAGCCAATGAGAGTGTTTGTTACATCTGTTGGTTAGATTAGAAAGATTTTGCTACATAGTGGGGAAGTGGAAAATTCATAAAGTTGGCAAATGAAAAAAGTAAACAGTTTACTTTAAGTTGGTAAATCAGAATGGAAATTGAGAAAATAATCTTTTTCAATCTCTCTTTTAAAGATAAAAGGATAAGGAAGTCAATGTGCTGTCATTTCTAATAATAAGAAGAATATTATATGATATTGTTAGTGATTTCCATGAAAACTTCCACTCAGCCCAAAGTAAGTTTCAGCTGCAGACGAATGCGCATTTGGTGCTCTAGTGAGTTATTTACAGCAGCAGGATGGTGTATGTGATGTCGACTAAATAAAGTACAGTACATGTCGCCCAGTGCAACACTGTGGCTCACTGATATGTTTTATATCTGGCTTTGGACCCACAATACTTGTTAGTGGGATCAATTCAGTGTTGGTTTTGGGTCTTTGCATTTGACAATAAGAACAAATACAGAATATCAAAAAGTATCCTTTAAGCATATTGTTAAACTCATTTATAAACTCTAAGTGGGTCTTAATGAACACATTTCTTTCTATTTGTAACATATCGTCATTTTTATATACTTTTTTTTATCGATTAGTGAATCTGTGAGGTCTTTGCTTTATAAACGTTTGACACACACACCCCCTCATGGATCTAACATCACCATTGCAGTTTGACTCCCCATCTCTTCTGTCTTTATTAGACATGAAAATGCATGATGGTGAACTGTTGTGGAAATATTTATAGTTATATTTTAAAAAAGCGCTTCTTGTTTGGGCATAAACAAACGATATCAGGTATATTATTTGACAGCTTTGGTTAATAATGATATTTTTGTAACTTTGATTCAATGATTCAGGTTTAATGATTTGTTTTTTCTTTCGTGTTCCCCGCATGCTACCTCAGTACACGGTCTAAATGTGGCTCTACAATAATTTTAGTACTCCTTAAAAATAAGCATGACTAATGATAAACCTCAATGGAGCTCCGGTGACACATTCTGTAACTGTGTGTATATAAGAAAAGTATTTAACGTGGTCCCATCATTGTCAGTTTGTTAAACCAACTGTAATCTGTGTTCCTATGCATCAGTGTGCCTGCAAGAAACTGCCTTGACCAGTATTTATTATTTGTACTATAGTATTTGGTACTTTCTATCATCTGTCTCTACACTATGATTATCCATAGATCATTGTTGCAAATTGTGTAGTCATTACACTATTTTATATTTATTGTTGTATGTAATACTGCAAGCCAAAAATGATTATAAATAAAATTTAAAAACCAGTTTACAGTTGCCAGTGTGCCATTTTTTTTTAACAAACTCCCACTGAATTATCAGATTTGTTTCCTTAAATTATCAAAAAAATTTTTCAGTTGTTGTAGGATGAAAAAAATAAGAATTATTTTAATCGAAAGATATTTTGTTTGCTGACCCTAAGAAAACCTGTAAATATTCACATTTAGAAGCTGGAACCAGGGACACATTTGGTAGTTTTGCTTAGAAAATGACTGAAATGATTAACTAATTAAAAAATGATTATCAAAATAGTCTGCAATTCATTTTCTACTCCTAGATTAATAGTTTCAGCCCTAGTTTATATTGGTTGTCTAATGTCTTGTGGCATGGCTGACAGCTAACTTACTCCACAGCGATGTGAAGAGAGGTCTGGCAATGCCAAAATGCCAAAACCACTTTTTGGGCCAATGTTTCAGAATTGTAACAAGAAATCTTTAAGAAAATCTAAATTATCTTTGTAGAAAATAAAATGCAGTTTAACTATAAAATGCAGACACATGAGTTTTTGGAGCAACTCCACTCTCAAATGTTTTAAATTATCAGTTAAATTATTTCTCCTAGCAACAAAAAGTAAATCTCACTCACAAGTAATGCCACAATTTAGAGAGACCATCAAACTGCATTTAATTAGAAAACATGAGCATAAACAAGTAGATCATTGGTCCTAACACACATATCGTCAGTCACATTACAAAACGTGATACTTGAGTTGAGTTCCCCTGACATTATGAGTCCTCATTTATTTTTGCTTCAACAAAGAATTTAAGGGATCTCACTTCTGGTGAGCAAAGTCGTGCTTTTAAAAACATCCAGGGCAAAGTCAGCACTGAAAGAAAAAAACCAAAAAAAACTGAACTATCAAGTAGCTTTACATGAAGTTATGGTAAGGCTTTCAAACAGGCAGACACTACAATGAGGTATCAGGTGTCCCTCTAGAACCTCCCACCGACCCATTCGGCATTTACAATTAGGACTAGGAATATGAAAAAGACTTATAGGCCTACACCAGCAAAGACCCATCAATACGTTTCTTTGATTAAAAAGTTGTAATTTAAAAGTCCAGATTTAGGTTTTAATTAACCGATTTTAAAATCACGAATTATCTTTTAAACAACTTAGACATTAATCACTTTTTTTGTGCAACTTGGCACTCAACACTTTTTCAAGAGAGGGAATACATTTGCTACCAAGGCATTATGGGCCTGTTATAAGAAGCAGGGTTAACGAGCTATCTGGATAACTTTCTACTAAAGTAAAACCCCCACACCACATAAAATTCTTAGAAAAAAAAGAAAAAAGTACCCTTTCTGAATTGGAGTGGTGTAATCCAGATAACCTGCTTCTTGGAAAACTCCCTGATCTGTTAATTGTTTTCAAATAAAAAATTGACTTTTACTAATGTTGAACCTTTTGTTTCTGAACACCATTAGTAGCGGTCATATTTGGCTCATATCAAACTGTGTGGTTTAAACACATGAGATGTTCTACTTTCCAAAACAAAAGCACTTGTGCAGCTTCACCACAGATAACCGATTGCAGCTCTATAATATTAAACTAAACTTACGTTTGAATAAATCTAGTGGCATTAATCTAAATACTGCCGGGACTGAATCATTATCACCTTCATTCCCAACGTCTCCTTGCCACATTGTCAAGATTGTTATGAAATGTCTAGAAAATAGCCCTTGAAAGGGTCAAACAGCATGAATGTTTCATCACAAGTCTCAATGCACATCCCCTCTCCATCACAAGATTGGGTCTTTACACACACACAACGGATTGAACAAGTCATCAACAAGTGGTTCACAACAACTGATTTAGTAACACTATAAAAAACAAAAAAAAAGAGAGGGTATTTTCATATTGGCATCCGTTTTAGTGTAAATGCATAAGAAGCAGGCAGTCTTTGTTCAGAGAAAAGTTTTTCTGAAGGCTCTGCGATACCCCTCGTCTCTAATCACAGTGTGATTGGGCGGGGTGGGGGGGGGGGACAGTCTAAACAATGATTTAGAGAAATCCCATTCACCCACAGTTTATTCCTGGAACTATGGGATAGTCATATCCATCAGAAAAGTGTCACGATAATAAATGAAGATGGCGTTGGGAATAACCGACTTCTGATTCGGTTGGAAGAAAACCGCAAAAAACTGTTACGACTTTGAGAGAAGTATTTAAATAAAAAGTGCACAAAATTCCAAAAAGGTGCTTTGCTTTAGAAATGAGGGTATGAGCTTCTGGAATACGAACAGGCCGGTTGTTATTTAAGACGTCTGGCACTGAACCCCACCAGTGCTGGCATAGTCGTCTTCATCCATGTAGTAGTACTGGTGGCTGGGTCTTTTTCTGTTCTCGAGGTCACAGTCCTCCAGGTCGGCGTAGATGTACAGGTCATCGTCCATACGCTCCGGCTGCTCTGCGTCCAGCTTTTCAGGGAGGTAACGCTCCAGCACCTTCAGCTTCTCCTCGGAAAGGAAGTTGGCTTGTGGGAACACCACCTAAAAAAGGAAACGGGCAATTTTGATTACGACAACAATGTAATTTGTTCAGCCTCGTCAGTTTAATAATGTCCGTGTGTTTTGATATTTTAATTGGTGAAGCAAGCCAAAGTATAATGTAGACCGATGTGACAGAACATACATGAACCGAGACAAGCTTTACACCGCAGAGAATATCAACATAAGTGCAAGGTGGGGGATGATATGACGCCAATGTTAATGTACGGGTGCGGCAAGGGGGTGGTTTTTTACTGTAGGAGAGGAGATGGGCATTGTCTGTGTAGGAGGCGGATATATGTATTTTCTTTGACGGCAAGGAAAGTAGGGATGCACCGAATATTCGGCCACCAAAAATTTTCGGCCGAAAATGGCCCAAAAGGGCATTTTCGGTTTTCGGCCGAAATACCTTTATCACCGAAACAATACGGCCGAAAATGTTGTGATGACGCAAACAGAAAACGCGACCTGCACGTGTGTCAGTACCCGATCCGTTCCACCTGCAAAGCGTCTCCTAAGCAAAGAGGTTGAGACGGACCACGGAGTGAAAACAATGAAAAGTACGCTCATAGAGTCTGTCAGCACACGTTTCAGTGAGATCTGTTCGGATCCTCTGCACTTCATCGCGACTGTACTAGATCCGCGTTATAAAGACCATTACTTGGATGCGGAAATAAAGCAGGGCGCACGAGAAATGATCCAGGCCGCGATGGATGCGGAGAACCCGCATGGAGACGGAGCAGCGCCCAGCGCAGGAGGAGATCAGAGCGCAGAAAAAAAGACTTGTCTCGCTGCACCAGATGAGGGGCATGCACCCTCGTTGTCTGATATGTTCAGTGAAATCCTGCAAGAAAGTGCCTCAATTAATAATAATAATAATAACAATAGGTAAGCTATTCTGTTCTTAGGCTACTGTATACTGTATGTGACTATCAGATTGTAGCCATATTTCTGCTAGATATTTTTTTAATTAAACTTTAATATTCATTTATACAATTGCAATGCCTTGATTTTAGTAAAGTTAGTACACAGTCATAGCCATAAATGCAATGGTACTAATAATTGGCTTAATTTCTTTCGGTGTTTCGGTTTTCGGTCTTGGTTTCCTCTTTTTTCGGTTTTCGGTTTCGGCCAAGAATTTTCATTTCGGTGCATCACTAAAGGAAAGCACGTGTTAAATAATAATATAACAGATAAGTAAAAGAGAAAACAAGAAAACTGATAATAGAAAGTGAATATGGAAAAACTTCTTACCGAGAAGTGAATAATAAGGCGTCCCTTCTCAAACGGTCTGCGATACATGGGCATCCCTTCATTCAAGATGCACTTTGTGTCTCCAGGCTTGATCAATTCCCCTGTCATTAAGAAAACATGGGACACATTAGTCATAAAAAAACTAAAACTGAAGAACATTTTACATTCTCGTCATTTAAAACAATCTTGCCAAACGCACATTTTTAAATTATATATATTTTTCTTCTACACATTTTCTAAAAATCTAATTCATATAAATAATAGTTTGGGAGGAAAAAAAAGAGGCATTGTTGGATGTATTCTGTCATCGTAACACACCAGACCACTCTAAAAATAGTTTTCCAGCACATCAGTTTCACTGATTTAAAAGACCGTAAACATAAAAGGGTGTAATTCATACATTCAATCAACATCTCAGTGGAACAACAATACAGTGAGTGTCTTGTGAACTGCCGTGTGGAGTGCACAGTAATGAGTACTTTTGAAACCAAACAACTCTCAAACACAAGCGCACTCAGGGCTCAGCAGTTTTCATTCAGCTGCATTTGTGTGTGTGAAAGGTAATAAATGAGTAAATGACTGAAACTGAATTATAAAACAAGTCTCGTCCAGTCTCTGTCGTATGTTTTTTTTCCTAAATTTTTAACAAATGCTTTCTCCCTTTAAATACTGGTATATTGCAATTAAACTTAACTTAGTGGCATTCAGTAAGGGGTAAGGGGTTATTTGGTTCACCTGGATGTGAGGTGATGAGGAGAGTCCTGTTGTCCAGTGTCTGAACAGGCTTCTTGAAACCACACAAAGCCTCAACCAGCTGTAACTCCATTGACATCATCAGGTCCTCTCCTTTCCTGTTATCAGCAGCAAGTTGTGAAGAAAAGCAGAGTTGATTTTACTGGGTAAACGTTTTTAAAAAAAGTAAAGTGTGCTGCTATGTAGCAACAGGGTAGCATGCAAACTCCCAATACGTGTAGATTTAATAAAAAAAGTTTATGGAATTTAATAATCTACAACTTTAAAACAGGGTGCAAAGTCAAACTAGCCTAGAAATCTAGACACCCTAGCAGCAGCAAATTTAATTTGCAGCCGGGGGGGGTCTAGGCACTCTCTGTTGACTTGCGAGCTGGAAAAACCAAACTCGAGTCAGGCCAATCACATCGTGTATAGAGTTGGTGGGCGGGCTTATGGCTGCTGCTGCTGCTGGGAACAGCGGTCTTCTGGAAGACTTGGAGTTAAGCTTTTCTTTGAGAAAAGAACAAAGAACGGCATTGAAATCATTCTTAAAAAAGGGAAGATGCGTTCAGAGTTTTACCGACCGGATATGGCAAAAGTTGAATCTATCAACTAGCTTTGCTACCGTCTTCGTTGCTCTGCCTGGTTGTAGCGCTATCCTAATACGTGCAGAGGGAATTTGAAAGACAACCGTTTATCCGGCCCCTCGGATTGAGCCCTGTCAATGGTGAGTTCCTGGCTAAAGCCAAACAGGACTTTGAGTAATAATATAGATTTTTACTGACAACTGGTGATCAGAATTGGCTCATGTACCGCTTTATGCCGCGTTCTATTTACCTCGGAACTCGGAAGCCGCAACTGGGAATGACGTCATACCCGAGTTGAATGCGTTCTATTTAAAAGTCGGATTGTCATTGTTTTCATTAGCTCTAGCCCGGTTAGCTATTGTTAGCAACCAGTTGATAACAACGCATTACGCCGTTTTTTGTGCATGCAAACAGCGTAACAATATGTCCACAGATAGAAGTTTACACAAATAAGACAGAAGTGCTTATAACTTTGTTATTGCAGCTTTCACAACTGTTGATACAGGGGGCTTGTTGGATTTTGAACTCTGGCTACTACGAGGTTGTACGAGTTCCGAGCTCGTAAATACGAAGTCAGGGGGCGCGTTTCCGACTTTGACCTCGTAAAAAAACGAGTTCCGAGGTAAATAGAATGCGGCATTAGTATTCTACAACAGGCTGTAGGATCCACCATACATACTGTATATATTGTCTATACAAGATTCATATAATCACTACATCTGTCGGAACAGATTACATCAGAAAACAAAAAGACATCCGATAACGGAAATAGTACCTGGTGAAACATGAATGTTCTCGCTGGTCCAAGACAATGATGATATCGCCTGGCTCAATTCCTGGCTCCTGGTCTCCCTCTCCATGGAAAACGATCTTCTGGCCATCTCTCATTCCTGTGGCAGTTAAGTGACCACATGATGTATGTACAATATTTGTTTTTCTAGTATGCTCTTCAGACAATCACAGATGCATTTAGAGAACTCTACTTTCACACTGACCTTTATCAATGTGGACAGCCAAAATCTTCTTCTGGCGCAAGATTTTCCGACCCCCGCATGCTTTGCAGCGGTCCTTGTGGCTGATTCTCTGTCCTTGGCCCTGACAGCTGTGGCACACAGTGGACACTTGCTGGACCATACCTGGTACTAGTTGGTGCATGCGGACCTGCATGCCTGTGCCATGGCAAGACATGCACATCTGTGCAGCTCCTTTCCGACTGCCACGACCTTCCAAGAAAAACAAACCGTAAGCACACAGGATAACAAAGATGAAGGCTATTTTTGTTTTAGGTTTGGCATATTATATAAACTGTGGTGAACTGGTGAGCGAGGACTGGATTACATTTACAAGACATGCATTTTGTTATTGGGCAAGAGCCTTTTCCTGGCCTGCGGCTGCTTGTGCTGAGAAGCCTGCTTGAATTACTATTATAACAGGCACTTAAAAAGAGCATGTAAAAAGTAATTGCATAGCAAAAGACGTACCTTCACATCTCTCACAAATAGTATTTTTTTGGAGAGCCAGTTTTCTTGTAGCTCCATTATAAAGATCTTCCAGCGTCACTGTAATCTGATGAACAATGTTCTTCCCTGGGGAGAGACATATTACAGATGTTAGCAATACTGTTTCTTGGAATGATGACTTTTTCAACAATCCTTGTATCAGTTTCCTGTCATTTTACATGATATCCATGTTTATATAAACAAGCCTATTTCTGCTACCAATCCTAAATTATAAGCAGTTTTTTGAATGGGAACAGAGGAAAACTCTGATGGAAGACGACACTGGGCTATAGATGGAGAGCAGCTACGCGTTTACTTCTCTATTTGAGGCTCTGAATAGTTTTCAGCCAAACTGCATAGTCACAAAGATAATGATAAGATCATTTTGTGGTTTAGACTGTTGATCGGACAAAAATAAAAAAAAATAAAGCACACAAGACTGATTAATCAATAATGAAAATAATCATTAGTTTCAGCCAACAACTAACAAAGTCCTTCTCAATAAAATCGACTGAGAAGATGTATGGTATTGCTTTATAGAAGTCAATCAGACAAACCAGAAATACAGACAGACACTCTACAAACCGATTATTTCTTGAACATTTCCGTACCTTTTCGCTCTCTGTGCATCCGACTACCCCCGCCAAAAAACAAGTCAAAGATGTCCATGGGCGATGCAAAGCTCCCACCACCACCACCACCACAACCAGTCCCTCCTTCCTTTATAGCCTTTTCACCTCCACGGTCGTATACCTCTCTCTTCTTGGCATCTGACAAAACCTCATATGCCTGCGAGATCTGCTTGAACTACAAAGCAAATAAACAAAAATAGATACTTCTTTGAAGAGGGTTAGAGAACATTTCTGGCAATGTACAGCTGTTGAAAAGGTGTTCAACTCTTTGACACTGTGTGCAAAGTAATAACTGATGTGTGACATTGACTTCAGTTAGTCAATTTCCATAAAACAAAAAAAAAAAAAATCTAGGCAAGTAAAAGTACAGTATATACACAAATTAAATATGAGTATGTATGAATATGAATGACAATTACATATGAGCTTAATATAAAAGGTACTAACCTTCTCTCCTTCTGTGGGATTTTTGTCAGGGTGATATTTTAAGGCTAGTTTGCGATATGCCCTTTTCAGTTCGTCAGGAGTAGCATTAGGCTTCACACCCAATGTGTCATAGAAGCCCGTTTCCTTGACCATGTTTGTCTTTGATGGATAACCTTGGGAAAAAAAGATAAAACACAAGCAGTAATTAAATATTCATTTCTAGGTTAGCTCTTAATCACCCTAAAGAAAATGACTACCAATATTGAGTCTCTAAAAGTGAAACAACATGGTAAGAAAGTAAGAATCTGAACCATGTAATTGTGTAAAGAGAAAAGGGAGTCGCAAAAACAAAGCATATCATCACGTGGCCAAACTGTGAGAGAGACATGGGTCATTGTACTCAGCTTGTACTCCGCAGGCAAGATTTAGATTTGCTCTTTCGGTTATTAAACAAATAAGAGTAGACATTTCTAAATAGTCTGTCTCCCTCAATCATGTACGTAAATAGGGGTGGACAAAAACATTTGAAACATTTTTGAATGAAATGCAAATTCAAGATTTTTAAAGTGCTACTTATTATTCATCAGCATAAATGTACACAGGCAGATATCAGGCTGTGATGAGGGTCGAGTGTTATGTATACGTGCGTGTGTAGATTTACACTCTGTCATTTAGGTAAACCCAGCTAAAACTAATGCAGTTTAATCTAACAGCCCTGTGATTTCCAACCCTGAGGTCATTTTTAAGGCTGTTAAGTTTGTCGTGCTGCTGAATTGTATTGCAATTCTAGCATAACCTAATTGATTTAAAAGGGGCAGACACAATTTATCTTAGTAGAACACAAAACAACTAGCCTGACGTGGTCATACTCAGATTCTAGTCGAACTTCCCGACCTCGAATTTTGTGGGCGGGGCTAAGTTCGGCTGGCATCCAGGCTACAAAACAACTCCAAAAACTGCAGTCTCTAAAATGACCATTACATTGCAATTACAGTATGAGAGTGCAGGCTGTACACCATGTATGAATGCAATGACTGTTGTAAATTGAGAGATCTATATTCTGTTAATGTGGCCATCTTGGCTGGATCCTGGAGAGCCGGTGTTATAGCCCTACTGGTTTCTACACTAACTGGTTTCCGTATGTTGTGTTTACCTAACAGCTGCCGATGTGGTCCGCCTGTGTCACCAGATTCGTCACATAATCACAAACATATTACTGCCGATTTTCAAATCGTTTCCCAGATCTACTGTCGCAAAATGTTTGTCTAAGTAATCGCCACATCACAGCCACCTACAACAAAAAAAAAAGATCTAAAAACAATATAATCATTTAAGTTCGGGTCGAGCTGGTTTCGATCTTGTGGCATAAATATAATAGTTAACACCTAAGTCGGCAGCTCTAGACAGTGAGCTATCAAAGCTCTGAATGAAGCTGCTTCCAATCACCTATCTATTAGCTTAATACCCCCAAGTAACAATTTGATTTGAGCTGATCTAAAACAACTGGTTACCTGGGCTTAGTTGAGGAAATACCCGATGGTAGTTTTCACGTTCTTTCCTCACATCTACGCCATATGGACTACTACTACTTCATCACAGCCACCTACTAAGCTACACATTGGGACTGATACATATGTTTTAACAGTAACGATAACTCGTGGTCTAATATTCGATATAGGCTACACAATTGTTACCACCGAGTCACAGAAAAGTGGTAGTAGGCTGCATGACTCAGTTTGAATGCATGGTCTTCATGATTTACAGTCATCGCTCTCCTTCTGTGTAACCGCTATGGTATGGCATATAGTAGCCTAATATATACCTCAGAATTTGCAAAATAACGGCTTGTACAACAGTGTTAACCTACTTGAGTTTGGCGCGAATTAACCAAGCATGTTAATGTGTCTCTAATCGAATCATTCATCCAAACTGATGTAAAGTTGTTCTGAAATCTAACTCTGACACAGCAAAGTAGCTATTAGTATTTTTAATGAGCTTATTCATCTTTAGTGATAGGAGTTTCTCTCTGGTTTAACCTGTGCGCCTTTTGGACAAAATAAAACACCAGCATATTACAACATGAGAAACATCACATTCATAGCCTTAATTATTACAAGCCACTTCCAAAAACTAATATAGGCTACATAATGTGATTGTGGACATTACGCTATAGCCTACATTTAAAAAGTGTTGATAGAGGAATCGTAACAGAGTCGGGTATAGCCTACGCCGAAGGGAGGCTACACTATTACAATGAGGAAATTATAGGCCTATTATTGTTTCAGATCAACCCAAAACAAAATGTTCCTTTGATGTTAGCAATCACTGGGAGGCGATTAAGGCATATATACAGATCAACTTTCTTTTTCACCTTTCTTGCAATTGTACTGATTCGTTATGAATGCGTTTTTGGAAGTGGCTTGTAATAATTAAGGCTATGAATGTGATGTTTCTCATGTTGTAATATGGTGTTTTAGTTTGTCCACAAGGGCGCACTGGGTTAAACCCAGAGAGAAACTCCTATCACTAAAGATGAATAAGCTCATTAAAAAATACTAATAGCTACTTTGCTGTGTCGGAGTTAGATTTCAGAACAACTTTACATCAGTTTGGATGAATGATTCGATTAGAGACACATTAACATGCTTGTTTAATTCGCGGCCAAACTCAAGTAGGTTAACACTGTATTACAAGCCGTTATTTTGCAAATTCTGAGGTATATATTAGGCTACTATATGCCATACCATATAGGTTACACAGAAGGAGAGACGATGACTGTAAATCATGAAGACCATGCATTCAAACTGAGTCATGCAGCCTACTACCACTTTTCGGTACTCGGTGGTAACAATTGTGTAGCCTATACGACAATATTAGACCACGTATTATCGTTACTGTTAAAACATATGTATCAGTCCCAATGTGTAGCTTAGTAGGTGGCTGTGATGAACTACCAGTAGGCCATATGGCGGCAGATATGAAAAAAAAAAAAACGTGAAAACTACCATCGGGTTACTCACTCAAGCCCAAGTAACCAGTCGTTTTAGATCAGCTCAAATATGTTACCTGGGTGATGACGTAGCTAATAGATAGGTGACTGGAAGCAGCTTCATTCAGAGCTTTGATAGCTCACTGTCTAGAGCGCCGACTTAGGTGTTAACTATTATATTTATGCCACAAGATCGAAACCAGCTCGACCGAACTTAAATGATTTTTTTTATTTTTTTAGATCTTTTTTTGTTGTAGGTGGCTGTGATGTGGCGATTACTTAGACAAACATTTTTGCGACAGTAGATCTGGGAAACGATTTGAAAATCGGCAGTAATATGTTTGTGATTATGTGACGAATCTGGTGACACAGGCGGACCACATCGGCAGCTGTTAGGTAAACACAACATACGGAAACCAGTTAGTGTAGAAACCAGTAGGGCTATAACACCGGTGCCATTCAACCGGGTGAATATTTCTCTGTGTACCGACCTGACGGCATAATTCTGCTTTATGATGAATCATGCAAGTGGAATGAGTTTATGGGATAATATTTCACTGGAATTGTACCCCATACAATTTCACGTGACACATACATTGATTGGTGGAAATATAAGCCACTTTCTACGCGTCATACTAGTTTTGGTTAACTTTCATTATCTTAAATATTTCCTCAAAATCAGGAGGGTAGAGGCTAAACACCATGAACTAACGTTACCGTTTTCTGACCACTACAGGTTTATTTTTGGTTGACACGAGTATTACTTAATGCTAATGAGTTACTTATAAGCAACTAGCTATCTGTTACCCTGCTTAAGATGAAGACATTGACATGGTTTCATATCTATCAGGCCTACTTTAGAAAATAGAAAGCTTTAACGTTACTTAACCTAGCTAGCTAGCTAGCTAACGTTAGCCCAACCATGAGCCAAATGATAGCCTAGCTAATGCTAACACGCCAGCTCTATCCTGTTTTTCTAACGATAAGCTACACAATTAAATGTGACACTGGTATAAACATAATCTGTGGTTACAGTTCACATTTTCCAACCTTGTATGAAGACAGTAGCTTCTTTGAATCCTCACAAGTTCAAAGCACACCTCAGAGACTCTTCCAGAAGCTTTTTCTTCTTCTTTGGGTATTAACGGCAGCCTGCAACCTCTTCCTCCCCCATCTATGCTCCGACACCTCCTCCCATCATCTTCTTCTTCTTCTTTTTCTTGGCAGATTACTACTTTTGTATTATACCGCCACCAACTGTACAGGAGCGTGCAATACCATGAACTTAATAGAGTTTATAGGCTTGTATTAATCATAGACGGTAGGCTATATAAGAAGGTATTAATTCAAAACAAACAACCATTCCTACTCCCATATACAGTGCCTTGCGAAAGTATTCGGCCCCCTTGAACTTTTCGACCTTTTGCCACATTTCAGGCCTCAAACATAAAGATATAAAACTGTAATTTTTTGTGAAGAATCAACAACAAGTGGGACACAATCACGAAGTGGAACGAAATTTATTGGATATTTCTAACCTTTTAAACAAATAAAAAACTGAAATATTGGGCGTGCAAAATTATTCAGCCCCCTTAAGTTAATACTTTGTAGCGCCACCTTTTGCTGCGATTACAGCTGTAAGTCGCTTGGGGTATGTCTCTATCAGTTTTGCACATCGAGAGACTGACATTTTTGCCCATTCCTCCTTGCAAAACAGCTCGAGCTCAGTGAGGTTGGATGGAGAGCGTTTGTGAACAGCAGTTTTCAGTTCTTTCCACAGATTCTCGATTGGATTCAGGTCTGGACTTTGACTTGGCCATTCTAACCTGGATATGTTTATTTGTGAACCATTCCATTGTAGATTTTGCTTTATGTTTTGGATCATTGTCTTGTTGGAAGACAAATCTCCGTCCCAGTCTCAGGTCTTTTGCAGACTCCATCAGGTTTTCTTCCAGAATGGTCCTGTATTTGGCTCCATCCATCTTCCCATCAATTTTAACCATCTTCCCTGTCCCTGCTGAAGAAAAACAGACCCAAACCATGATGCTGCCACCACCATGTTTGACAGTGGGGATGGTGTGTTCAGGGTGATGAGCTGTGTTGCTTTTACGCCAAACATAACGTTTTGCATTATTGCCAAAAAGTTCGATTTTGGTTTCATCTGACCACAGCACCTTCTTCCACATGTTTGGTGTGTCTCCCAGGTGGTTTTTGGCAAACTTTAAACGACACTTTTTATGGATATCTTTAAGAAATGGCTTTCTTCTTGCCACTCTTCCATAAAGGCCAGATTTGTGCAGTATACGACTGATTGTTGTCCTATGGACAGAGTCTCCCACCTCAGCTGTAGATCTCTGCAGTTCATCCAGAGTGATCATGGGCCTCTTGGCTGCATCTCTGATCAGTCTTCTCATTGTATGAGCTGAAAGTTTAGAGGGACGGCCGGGTCTTCGTAGCTTTGAAGTGGTCTGATACTCCTTCCATTTCAATCTTATCGCTTGCACAGTGCTCCTTGGGATGTTTAAAGCTTGGGAAATCTTTTTGTATCCAAATCCGGCTTTAAACTTCTCCACAACAGTATCTCGGACCTGCCTGGTGTGTTCCTTGTTCTTCATGATGCTCTCTGCGCTTTAAACGGACCTCTGAGACTATCACAGAACAGATGCATTTATACCGAGACTTGATTACACACAGCTGGATTCTATTTATCATCATTAGTCATTTAGGTCAACATTGGATCATTCAGAGATCCTCACTGAAATTCTGGAGAGAGTTTGCTGCACTGAAAGTAAAGGGGCTGAATAATTTTGCACGCCCACTTTTTCAGTTTTTTATTTGTTAAAAAAGTTTGAAATAGCCAATGAATTTCGTTCCACTTCATTATTGGGACCCACTTGTTGTTGATTCTTCACAAAAAATTACAGTTTTATATCTTTATGTTTGAGGCCTGAAATGTGGCAAAAGGTCGAAACGTTTAAGGGGGCCGAATACTTTCGCAAGGCACTGTATGTCAATGCCACCATCCTCCTCCTCCTCCTCCTCCTTCTTCTTCTGTTTTATTGGCGGGCTACAAACCAACGTTTTACAATCCATAGGTGCGTGCATCCCTGCACCTGGAGTGTGTCCATCATGACTTTAAACAACCACAAATAATTATAACTTTATAAAGAATGTATCTTCTGATATTTAAATAGTTTTAGATTAGATTCAACTTTATTGTCATTGTGCATAGTATAAGTACAAAGACAACGCAATTGCGTCCAACCAGAATTGTGCGAAAAAAAGCATTCATTTAAATATTAAAACCCCTTTCCTGAACTTGTTTTCCCTTATCACTTACAGTCCTTTGAGGCGCCACTGCCCGTTCTATTCCTGGTCTTACAACACATCCATGGATCCATGCACCCTTTCTAATATCTGCTAAGCTTGCATATCCTTAATGTTGCACTACTGCCATCTTCTGGAGTTAGTTTACTCATGTCCAGCGCATGTCAGACCCTACATCTGTCCTCATCAGTCCCAGGAAGTTGATCAAACATCTTCTGCCTTGTCCAGTTCCACCACACTCCAGTTTTTTTGCTCCTGCTCCCGTTAGCCCTTTTCATTTATTCCATCATAGATTTATCTCTTATGAGAAATCACATCATAGGCCTACACAATTCCTGCAAATAGGCCTATGTTCTACAGTTTCTGGAGCTTGAATACGAAAAAAAACGAACGAAAGCTCTCCGAACTATATGCATATCATTTCAGGTGATTACATTCCCTGAGAGGAGATAACTTTTATTTTCTCCTCACCAGTCTGACAAATCTGATTCAGTGACGTCGGTTTCCTGCGACGAGACGAGTCACCATAACAAAGCGTGTGGTGGGCTGCAAGGCTGCAACAGTGTAACTCTGCTAAAATAGCTGGCTACATAAGATGATAAAATGCCAATTTGCTGGCTTATCAGCGAGGAGGGCAACCATAAGCCCATTCGACTGCCTCACCTACAGACAGTTGTTCTGGGTCGAGGTCCAGAGACGACTATTAAAGACAAAAAATGCTCTCGGCAGCAAGGTAAAATAGTTTACTAGATTTAAACCTCGATTCTTTTTTTAATTAATAACTTTAACACTAGGCTACTTTGAATCCTCAAAAAAAGGGCTATTATGTCTGTAACAATTCTAATTGGTCTAAATGACTAATTCCCCTCGTAGTTTATTTTATTGTGTGCAGTGGTCTTTAACCCTACTCGAGCTACTTCCCTACTGCTTGTTTTAGGTCTCTCCCTACACACCTGATTTAAATGATCTGCTCATCATTCGAATCAGGTGTTTTAGAGTAGCTCTTGAGGATCAGGGTTGGAGAATGTTGTTTAAATAATTTGCATGGACCTGTTCCTTTTTTATACTGTTTGTTTTACATATGCTATGTATTATATTTAAGTTAAAAGCTCTTAAAAGTATTAAAAAACTTTAACCTGTTCAAATGTTATCCCTTCTCAACCAGTTGAATTAAAAGCAGAATGCAACAAAGGTTATGTCAAAGTTAAACAGGTAAGAAACATAAGGAAAATTGATTTTATCAGCGTGAAACTCATAAGACATTACACTTGTTATGTAGAGTTTTGTTAAATATTTGTAATCTACCGCTGTTTATTTACCACTCTGTGTCTCATGTACCATCTTTATTTTAAAGCTGGGCGTGAACCCGACCTCCATAGACTCTGTGGTGGTGGGTAAGGACAGTGAGGTGAAAATGAAGCCCGGACAGCAGCTTCATATTGTCAATCAGCTCTACCCATATACTATACAGTTCAAGGAGGATCCCACCGGGCACCACAGCGGCACCAAAAGACCCAGAGATCTGGCTTCAGAGGACAAAGAGAGCTGCAGAGAGGCTTCAAGCATGAAAACGGCCAAACAGGCAGACAAGGTCTCTGTGTCGGTCAGCCATGAAGAAGCCACAAAAAACAGTGTAAGAGAAGAAAAAGTGTGTGTGTGTGTGTGTGTGTGTGTGTGTGTGTGTGGGTGGTTGGGTTGCGTACACATTTAAAATATTGTTTTCATGATGTCCACATGTTTTGTCTTGTGTTACAAAGAAACACGTACCTTGAACTTGTTGCAGGAAGGTTTTGGACATTGGAGCCAAGGTCTGAAGACCTCAATGCAAGACCCAAAGATGCAGGTATGTAAAAATGTTTTACAGTTATTGTGATGCTACCTGATCTGGATCCCAGCTGGATTTGTGACTGCATGACTTTGTCATTTGAGAATGTAAAAAAAAAAAAAAAACGCTGTCTTTTTTTTTTTTTCTCTAGGTGTACAAGGATGATAAAGTAGTGGTAATCAAAGATAAATACCCCAAAGCTCGCTACCACTGGTTGGTCCTCCCATGGCAGACCATTTCCAGCTTAAAGGCCTTACGTGGAGAGCACTGTGACCTGGTGAAACACATGCAGAAAGTTGCTGACCAGATGGTTCAGCAGTGCCCAGATGCTAGCTTGCTACGTTTCCGCACAGGGTACCATGCCATTCCAAGTATGAGGTAAGTAATCACTGTTTGAATGGTGCTATTACATTGAAAGCCCATATGGGGTTTTCAGCATTTAATGAATGTACTGTATATTTTACACTACTGTCGGCTATTTTTTAAAGCACACTATAGGTTTTTGAATCAATTAACATATTTTCCTTACTTACACTTACTTACACTTAAAAAACTTAAACGTATTCTCTTTATATTCTCTTTTACAGTCATGTACACCTCCATGTGATCAGCCAAGACTTCGACTCTCCTTGTTTAAAGAACAAAAAGCACTGGAACTCATTCACAACTGACTATTTCATGGAGTCTCACAGTGAGAGCAAATTACCTTTCTGTTTTTGTTATAACGTTGGTGTTTTGAGTTGTTAATTTGAAGTACTACATATGTATATGATATCATACTGTATATTCCATACTGCATATATGTCCATTCCAGCAAACTTAAAAAAAAAAACTTTTGTTATCTGCAGGTGTCATTCAGATGCTTGAAACAAATGGAAGGGTCACCGTCAAAGAAGGAACCAGCGAGTTGTTGAAACTACCTCTCTGCTGTCACATGTGTCACAAAGAGCTTTCTACTATACCAGCTCTAAAGGAACACCTGAAGTCTCACTTTCCCAGCTAATAAAGTGACCTCAAAGTGAATACATGCTTCAGATGTGTATGGGTTCAATATAGGACTGTGTGTTGGGCATTTCCCCCCCTGTTAATTCTGATTTATGGTTTTATAAAAAATGTAATTGTTTGACCGAAACACAATGTTGTAACTATAGTTATTTGTCAGTAGGTTTAAGAAGAGGGTCACCGTGAAGATGCATGTCACGTAGGTTGGATTTCATCAGTTTTGTTTGCCAAATCTCCAGATTGGGAAATTGTAATATTGCATCTGTTGTTCCCACATTTTCAAACATGTTAAAATAGGTTGTATTAAATGTTTTCTAAGAACTTAATGCTGATTTTTCTCTCTCTCCATTACAGCATGTTATCCCTGATATTAGGCCTACAGCACCTGTGTTTGTTCATTTTTATTTACATAGTCCCAATGTTGGCCTACCTTTAACCAACTCATAATTGTACATTTTAATGTTTAGAGTATGTTTTGGGACAAACTCTTGGGGAACTCTGTCCTGTAGCTACAACACTGCAAAACAAACATTTTTTTTCAATTGAACCTTTTAAGACCCCCAGTTTAAATGTCGGAAGAGAAGATGATGAAAAAACCTTTAGGTAGCACACACCAGACTAGTTATCTTGGTTACACAAGCATAGCATTTAAAAGCAGTAGTGGCAGGAGGCAACTACAAAACTTGTGAAATTAGGTTTTGATCATAAATTGATAGTTTTGCATGGGACAAGAACAAGAAAACATCCGAGAGGGTTCTTGCAGCGGGGCTTTGACACCGCAGCATGAACTATTGACTTTGTCGCCCTCTAGTGCAAGGTTTTTAAATGGGAAGTGCTGCATAAACAACGCCCCGGGTTGCGATATTCTTTTCCCCCATTATGGCCACGCTAAGGCCCGCCCTTCAATAGCTACTGTTGGCCAGGCGTCCATGCTTACGCAAGGCAACGTAACCTGATTTGTACAGGTCCTATCCCCTGACCAATCGGCTATCCTAACCTTAACAACTCGAGGTGAAATCATAGACTGTAACAGTCTATGGGTGAAATGCATAACCCCAACCAATCAAGCTGCTTCGTAGGGCGGGTCTTGGCGTGGCCATAGTGGGATTCGGGTTTGAGCTTTAACATCCTTCTCCTGCGTAAAAAAAATTAATGATATAGAAAAGGTGGGTTACACCATGGATGTATTAAGAGAACGGGTTACACGTTACGTTATATCCGTACGTTTTAGCCATAACTTCCCCAGGAAAAATGTCCGCATCAAAAAACGCTAGTGGCCCGTACGGGGATCGAACCCGCGACCTTGGCGTTATTAGCACCACGCTCTAACCAACTGAGCTAACCGGCCCGTGCCGCAGATATTCACATATCGAGTAATAATAATCAAAATTATGTCACTTCATTTTTTTTTTTCTTTTGTTGTATAGTGTTTAAGTTATGTTTTTATATAGCAATGTAAATAATACACTTAACACTTACAGTACACTGTACGTAAACTGTAAACACAACAGCAACAGCAAAATAACCTGTTTGTCAATGGAAAGGAAGATTTGGCAAATTTTTCATGGGCGCAACCACAGGCACATCGCGGGGGCTCAGCGCTGCTGCTCATTCCACAAATGCACGTTCCTTACAAATGGGCCACCATTTGTAAGGGAACTAAACAGGCTTTCCAACGGTATACGATTCATTGCCAAAAAGCATTGTTACCACAAAGAAATAATCTACCAAACACAAATTTCCTTACTTTTTGTGCTAAGTTTATTTTGTGCTCCTTCACCCTTTGAATGAGTTGCTCAACATCGATTTTCAGTCTTGTGATAGATTGTGTCTCCTTGACCTTTGACTGGCACAGACAGTGCTCTCTTGTACAGGAAGCCAGGTATGTAGACCTCACAGGACACACAGTCCTCCACAAGAACCCCCCTTCATTTGTTGACGTGTTATTACGTCAATTCAAACATATTGAAGTCTATGTATTAGAGTAGGGTGTTTCTAAAAGTATCAAAGTTAAAGTGGCCACATTTAGAGCTATAACAGGTATTATATATGCCTACTGCAGACACAAAGCTCATTTGAACTAGGCTACAAATATTGGGCACTGTTTGTCTATGGCAAATCATATTTTAGAGCCTTAACCCGCAAAGCTATGGTGGAAGCAGTTATGGACACAATGTACTATGTGGTACTTGAAGTTAAAGTGCAAAAAAGTAAAAATAGTTATTATGCAGAATATCTCAGAATAATATTATATTATTGGATTTTGGATTATGTCTTCATCAGTTTAATGTTGCCGGTGGTAAAGGTGGAGCTCATAAGTATTATAATTGTAGTTGATTATATAAAAACATGCAAGCACCCAATACCATGGTTATATTATGTGTTTATTATTAGCAAAACAAAAGAAATGCTTAGGCACAATAATAATCACACACACAAAATCAATCAGCTGCAGGTAACATTATAATGCCAAAATCAACATTCAGAAGCGATGGGCAAGAGCAAAATGTATCATCCTGAAGTCTTCAGGCAGATGGTTTAATGGTGCTTTAGTTCATAGTGGGAAAACTTAGAGCTGCACCAAGTACATGTCATCATCTCCTTAGACTTAACTCTCTTTCATCCTCATCTGGCACCATCAGATTGTCCACTGAGTAATGAGCATCGTCTCCTATATCCTGGAAGAGATACTCTTCACTTTCACAACTCTGAGTTCCATTCACACAGTCTTGGGTTTTGAGTTGTTTCAGCTCGGCGCTGTCACTGGCATTACTGTCCTCTGCGCTCATGCTGGCATCACTGCTGTCACTGGTCTCACTGGTCTCGTTGCTTTCACTGCTCTCACTGCTGGTGCTGTCACTGCTGTCACTGGCGGTTACACCAGCAATTTCACTAGTGTCTGCGCTGTCTGTGGGATTCTCCACCAGTGGCAGGTTTGTGTTGGTCCCGCTGGTGGAGGTATCAGTGGGCTGTTTCTCAGTCAGGTGGTCTGATTTACCCTTGACCTCTGTGCTGCTGTTGTCCTCGGCGCTCAGGACTTTGACGACACTCGCAAACACTCGAACCCAACTCTGATGCAGAGAATAAGCAGAGCTTAGTGTTACTCAACTTGAATCTCTGCAGGATATAGTTCAAAACCAAATTGTTTATCCCACCTTTCGAACGTTCTCCTCGCTGCCCATGCTGTCATCTCTGGTTTCAGTCATGGTGTATGTCTGTGGAAATACAGGGAATAATATGAGCTTAGAGGAGACCAGAAGGATGAAGTGACATACATTAACAATTGGCATACAGAACTGGTTTGACAACACTTGATTTAATTAGTCTTACCCCATCATCCTCATCTGATTGACTGTTACTCTCCTCTGAAGTCTGTTGTGGAAAAGAAACAGAGCATTTTAGAAAGAGCTAAAGACAGCTTACTGGGCTTTTCCACTCGGAGGACACAATTCTATTTTATTACAATTACAATATCTATTTTTAATATTAGAGTTGGAACTTTTACATTCACAGCCTTTAAAATATGATGAAGTTAAGGTTATGAACCCAGCAATAATGAAATTTAGTGATACCTATAAAGAAAAAGAAGAGTGATGATACAACCCACCTTGTCCTCTGATGTGGATTCTAATGATTCTGATTCTGACTGTGAACTCTGACTCTGAAAAGTATTATACGAGGGGAATTTAGACACATTTACAGCACATTGTTAGATTTATTTGAGCAGGAGATTGATGAATCAAAACAACTTACTTGACTTGAGGCACTTTCTTCAGAGCTCTGAAACAGAAATAGGAATGCATACCCATTTAGACGAAAATCAGCAATCAAAAGTGATACAAAAAGTCGGCTGAAAATAATAATTTCCTTTTTACTGAAATAAATGCATTACCTGAAGCTCTGAGGTGTCATTTTCCGATGATTGTGAAACAGACAAACTTTCGGTCTGGGAAAGAAAAACAAAGTAAGCACAAACCACAATATATTTAATTATAGCTTATAATTGCAACACCAATAATCATCACATTCAAGCTATTGCTGCATGTGGTACAGTATAATAAACAATAGTGTCTGAAATGGTAATTGTCTTGAGGTCTGGAGAATCTTTGAATAACTGCACCTATTGTTAGGTTTTCTGCTGACTTTGTCAGAGGAGCACAAACTGCCTGCAAATGATTTATGTGTAAACAGTAGTTGACAATAGCTGAGTTCCTTTGCTGTAACACCAAAGTTAAAATGTGATATAGCTTTAGGAAGGACTGATTTTAAATAGCACTTACCGAGTTTGAGTCAAGCTCATTTGATTCCGAAACTGCGTTGTATGAAATCTGTCAGAAAGAAATCGCAGGTCATATGGTGGTTTCTTGATGTGCAGAAAGTCAACGTGGATCCATATTAAGTGATTAATTTCCTCTAACATGCTTCTTTAACTTCTGAATCTTCCTGCTTTGCTGGCATAAAGGCTAGCAGATATTCTAAATATGGGAGGCACTGCTCATATTTACATTTATGCTGTTACGGTTGAAACTGACAAACTGGCAAATGACATTAATAATTAAATGTATTTAAATGCACAACACAGAACCTGATGCCTTTTTGGTTGGTGACTTTACTTTCTAATTCACGTTAAACAACAAGCATAATATGTAAATGCATCATCAGAATCAAGCAGATATTTGCTAAATGTGACTTAGATTGCATTATATTTACATTGAAAAGCCTGTGTTGATTGTTTTTTTTTCTTCTGTTTTTCATACTTACTGGGTTGGCAAAAACTGCTCCAATCAGGCACAACATCATTATGGTAACCTTCATTCTGTAACAGACATACAATATGTGAATATTATTGTTACAAATTTGATTCAATTCAATTTAAAATAGACTTAGTGTATACATTCATCAGGTGAAATTTGGGGTAAACTGGTTTGCAAACATAAAAACACAAAATCACAAAAAAACATTAACATTAAACGTTAACAGAAAATTGAACTAACAACACAACTTAAAGGCTCTTAACAGCAAAGAAAGTTTGGAATAATGCTAACCAATAGTAACAAATCATCAACAGTTACCATGTAGCAAGATCACTTGCAAGAAAAAATACAAGTTATAAAGTCAATATATGATCAATTACCTTCTTGTCCTTTAGATTCAGAGCTGGTGTTAGAAATGTCGTCAGTGGTCCTTGTTCAGTGTATGTAGCAGCAAACAGGAGAATCCAGTGCTTATTTTGAGCCACTTATGGAACGCTGGCGGTTGAGGCAGTAAAAGCACGATGTGTGGATATGCTGTAGGAAACTCCAAGGACAACTGCATATAAGTAACCTTAATTAAAACGATTGCATCACTTCCTTCCGGATGTCTCTCTCTGTCGACACGCGAAGGTGTATTTGTTCCGGAGAGCAAGCTCAAAACAAACACACACACTGGCATGATAATGATTGCACATACACACCACAAATACACGCACAAACACTCACACACAGTTGTTTCATTCAGTCCCTACACTTCCTCCACCCCCTCTCAAGTCTTCAGTGAAATATAGTGAGCATACTAAACCATAGGGTTTGTGGCCTGTTAAAAAAACAAACTCTCCCACTCAGAGAGGGATGGAGGGCCAGACAGGGTCATGCTTGCTTCCGGTGAAGTGGATTAATTTTTTTCTTTACTAGTGTACCAATAATTGTATTATTTTTTATATTATATTATATTATATTATATATATATATATTATTTTTGTCTAATAATTAATTACAAGGGGCAGAACAGAGGTAGTGCTTTGCTCAAGGTGAGATTCAAAATACATTAGAATTTACATTCTAATAAGGAAGCTGTAACTTGTGACAGCTTCACACACACACACACATACACACACGCACGCACACAAACAAGCACGCACACACACACATTAAGGCTAAATACACAAACTATATTAATTAACAAAAATATGTTTTGTAACTCTTTGTCCTTAGTGCTACATGATATTATTGGAAATAGGACTTGTTCTTGGAAATAGGGCATGTACAGTAAAAGCCTAAATAAAGACTTCTATATTTCCTCCCTAAGGCTTATAATTGTTTCCTGGATATCCATATATGGTCAGGCCTAAAATAAGATTACAGAATTCCTTGTTTAACCTCATTTTGGATTTCAACCGTTCAAAAGAAACATGTAATTAGACTGGATGTTCACCAGTCTGGAGCTGTTTGCCAAAAACCACAGCTACCAGTTGTTGTAAGGTCCTGCTTTAGAAAAGGGGAGGAGAGAGGATGATGATTGATGCTTGCAGACCGACAGTCAACAGTGTCTGTCCTAACTTTTATTTGCTTTAGTTAACGAGTTGCTTTGTAGATATACATGATTGATACAAGATAAAATCAACAGATACATGCAGATGCATTCTTATAGATTAAGCAACCCAGCAGTATGTGAAGTAGTTACAATTCACCTCAGCTTACCCAGCTGTAAAATTAAAGTTATGCTTACACATTAATGTAAGAATAATAAAAACCATATAATGTCGTTGATACATGAATAATAGTTAAGCTTCAAAGTTCACATACCTCAACATTCATTTAGTAACTGTTCTGGAGCTCTTGATCTTCATCAGCATAGTTTGCCCTGTTTGAGTGCTCAAAATAAATGTTGAACATACACATTTCCATTACATTATTTGCATTGATGAGAAACTGCTTTGTCAAATTAAAAGTAGTGTGTTATAATGAGAAAAAGTAAAAAAAAAAGAAAAAAGAAAAAGACAAATCTTGCAATAGTGAACTAATATAACTACTACAACTCTTCCTGCTGTCCTGAGCAGTGGATGAAAATACTTGAAGTTAATAGTGACAAATATTTGTCATATTGTTAATCATCATGTCACTCATACTGTATATCAAAATATTCTCATTTGTCATATCAGTGGCCTCAGGAACAAATACCTGTGGCAGAGTGACATCTAGTGGCCAAAAGTATATATTATTTCTGTCCTAAAACTATATTTCATGTGACAAGTTTCACACACAATTCACCCAAAAGATTTACATATGGGGTGATTCTTTTGCTGTTTTTGACCTTGCATTTTCCTCCATGTTTCTTTTTTTTTTTAAGGAAAAATAGACATTGCAGATTTTTTAAGGCAGAGCACCCAACTGAAGTTAAGTGCACAATCACTTTCTCTCCCTCTCTCTGTATCTCTGTTGCCCAAAGACCCTCCCAAAAAAGTGTTGGCACCATAGACCCAGAAAAAAAACAGTGTGTGTGTGCAGCATGCCAGTTTGTGTGGACAGTGTGAGTGCTGTCTCGAATACAAAAGGACACCTTCACTGGTTCAACACAGGCAAGGATTCTCTTTTCTCTTGCTACTGCCAACCTCAGGTAAAATCATAATTTCTGAACTTTTTCCATTGTTTTCAAGGGTAATTTGTTAATGATCAAATAGACACGTGTGTGACATTGTGTTGACTAACTAGTTTGCAATTAAAATCTGTTGTGTGTTGCATTCAGCGACTACTGACTTGGCTATATTGTGGCTTCTTTTGTGATGGCCAAAATTTTACTATGATGTTGACATTGATGCCTTAATTATTTTTGTACATATCAAGAGATAGTGACTATTAATATACTGTCTATACTGTGATGTAGTAATATACTGTACAAAATACAGACACATTTGAATGTTGCTTCCTGTGCACGATCTATATACCAACATATATTTTATAGTTGTAAAAACATTCACGACAATCATGTATTATGGGTGTTATATTAAAGATGAAAAGTTAATATTTGTATTTTTGTAACATTGCCTGGATATTATAAAGATCAAATAAAATTGTGTAATATATCGCTTTGGGTGACTTTACACACGCACACATGCACACACACACACACACACACACACACACACACACACACACACACACACACACACACACACACACACACACACACACACAAACACACACACACACACACACACACACACACACACACACACACACACACACACACACACACACACACCTCATGTCTACACCTATTTGGGGTTTAGTGGGCCGAACCAGAGAGCTATTGTTCCTCTGCACAGGCCCAGTCGTGTCTGTTTTGTTTCCGTCCAGAGAGACAAAAAGTTTGTGGACTTAGTCAACTTTTTCCAGTCTGGTAGCTTCTGATGTTTACTTTTGCTCTGAATGTGACTTTTGAGAGAGAGGCGCATCTCAGAGGCCTGTAACCTTGACAACGGTGGAGGCCAATCCTGCAGCTCTGCTTGTCATGAAAGTGTTGGCAGCATACAGATGCGTTTTCACTTTGAAAGATTTGCCATGTTCGTGTCTATGTTGTGACCAGTTAGAAGTCAGACTGTAATGTATTGATTGTTTATAATGTGTTCTCTTTAATCTTCAACTCTGATCTGATTCACAATCAAATAAATTAGCACATGTAATTCAACTTTGTTTAGACTTATGTAAAATGTTTAAAGTATTTATTTTCAATGTTTCAGGTATGAGGACCTGCTTGGTATTCATTTGCTTACTGGCAGCAACATTTTCCCTGTCTGTGAGTAATGTTTTTCTTAATTTGACACTAAACTTTGTAATGAGACAGACAAACAAGAGATGTGACATTTGTTTAGTGCAGTTTTGGCATCTGAATGGATGTTCATTATTAATCATCCCCATTAAATCTAGGTAAACAGTAAACCTCATGGAAAACATCATGGATTGCACAAGACTTCACATACAGCCAAAGAAAAGGTAGAGCAGGACTCTAAACTGATCTTTAAATAATGTATGTGACACATAAGATGATAATAATAAATAATAAATAAATTGTAAATAATAAATAAATTGAATTGAATTGAATTGAATTGAATAAGATGATTTCATGTTGTAAAATGGATATTTGTCTTTTCCCCTGAATAAGGACATTATCACAGTGGAGGCCAACGAGCCACAGCTCTTACCCACTTTAGTCACGTTTGAGGCCAGCAGCCAGGAGCAGGAAGATGAGGAACTGAGCTCCCAAGACAATGCTAATGCCAACAAGGAGGAGGGAGAGTTTGAGGTGACTGAAAGGAGCGACAAAACTACTGCAGTCCTGCTGAGTGAGGAGGAGTTGGTCGACCTCCTGAAGAAAGAAGCTGAAGAAGAGCAGGAAGCAGAAGAAAGAGTGCTAGAGGAAGAAGAAGCTGAGACGGACAAAGGCAGGCTGGAGTCTGGTGAGGCTGTGGAGACCATTGAGGATGAGGAAGACAACTTGCATGACAAACAAGAAATGCGAGAAGACAATAAAGACGTGACAGATGAGGAAGAAGAAGAAGTAAAGGATGAGAGTGTGGGAGATGCTGAAATGCTGGAGAAAGAAGAGGTGGAGATTGAAAAAATGTCACCCAAGGAAAAGGACGAAAAGTCTGAGCAAGGGGAATTGCTGGAGGAAACAGATGGTAGCACAGAGTCAGAGATCCCAGTTGATCTGGACTATGCTGCTGATAGTGGCATCTTACAACCTCTACAGATTGTATCCGCTAAATTAAAACCCCACACTGATGACACCCAGCTTTCTTCAAACACAGATGTTAAAGAGAAGGAAACCGGTGAGAAAGGACTGCCCACCATTGATGATGTCTATATACGAGACGTACAAAACACTGAGGCGGTGGACAGTGAGGAAGTGTCTGATCAGGACAAAGATCTCAGATCAAAAGACGTCGATGAGAAAGAACCTGTAGCAAATGTGGAGCCTGAAGAACCAAAGAGCAATACAGCGTTTGAATCGCAGTCTCAAATGGCTGGAAAGGAGGAAGAGAAAAATAAGAATGACAGCGGAGGTCACACCAAGGGAAAGACAAGGAAGCAGAAGAAGAACAAGAGGGCAAGGAAGCACTCTCCACAGAGAGAGGAAACACAGTCTGGACAGGAAGAAAGCCAACAGGATCCTCAGGCGTCTGACAGCAGCATTGACAATACAGCCCAAAAGACAAAGAGGAGAAGGGCAGGAAAATGGGTAATGCATACATGAACTGTACATTTACTTTCTTTTAAGTGGTAATAATCAATATTTTAATTTTATTTTTTATATTAACAATGGATCACATACAGTAACTACTGTGAAAGAGGTTGCTCATAGTGACCGATGTATTACTCGACTGTGTAGTTCCTCTCACCTCTACATGTAGGTCCTCTATATCGCTCTCATTGTGATTTTGGCAGCCGCAGACAGTTGTTTCCAGTGAAACAGCACTCTAAAAATCCACTGTACACTGCCCGCAGCACCAAGTGGCAGACCAAGTCCAGCGTCTCGCTGGTGAACATAGTGGAGCATTTAGCTGCTAAAGAGCCAGATTAAATTACCTCAGGAGTTGGTGAAGACCAATAACAGAGCTAAAAGAACAATGAATATTGGACTTTTATTTTTATTGGACAATTACCAGGTGGCCATGACCTTGATGTTCTATATCTGCTGGCTATGTTAATAGGCAATTGTTGCTAACAAGTCACATCAACACTAGTCTGGATCAACAGATGTAAATTTCACGCGCCGGATGTCCTCACCTTCCGCTCTCTGTGTGTTGCCGTTCTCAAACTCTGTTCACTTCGGGAAACAACAACAAACTTCGAGCTAGCTACACATTGAAAAAGGCAAGTTTTGAAGGAAATTTGGACCGTGCAACACGATGGGCCTGCTTGGTTCTTTCGGGGAATGATTGATAATGAATGTTTTTACAGCATTTACTATATAACTGGGACGTTATGGGGCTGGTATGACAGGTTTACTATGAACAAAGTACACACGGTGATACACTGGTAAGAGCAAATTACGTTTAACCATGTATCCAGCTAATTTAAATAGCTCACGTTACTGTATTGTGTGAACAGTTAACTTCATTTAATATTGTATGTGGCGTTTTCTTTTCCGGGGTGCAAATGTTGCACCAAAAGAAGTTCCTTCCCGAGACCATTTCGCAGAGCCAGCGTCGCTGTGTGCGCTGCGTCGCTGCGTCGCTGCGTCGCTGCGTCGCTGCGTTGTCCAGAGCTTAGCGCTGCCCAAGACGATTGTGGTTTAAAAAAATGCTAACTTTTTTTTCTCCTATCCCATAATGTATGTGTGGTGTAGCCAGACCTTACTCTACAGCACTGTGAAGATAGGTCTGACAATGCGAGACTACATCAACATCAAAAGTTATAATAGTCACTGTTGTGTCTACAGCGTGTTTCTGCTGCCACCGAGTGGCCAAAACGTGTTATTGCAGGTTTTCATTGGGGAAACTTGACATTTACTTTTGCTGTGGTGCATCAATCTGATCAGTAAATTGTTCAAACTAATTTATTTCATCACCCCAAGAAATATCTCCTGACATTGCATGTTCATGTTTATTTTCCAGGGTCCTTTAGTGGGAATGAATCCAGTGCAGATAAGAGCCACAGTGGATCTCTACCCCAGTTCCAGACCCTCTCTTAGTGGAGGCATGCATCGCCCAGAAGCCCCTGCTGGTTGGTTAATTCAGCATTCACCATACTGACTAATGCACTATCCCAACAGCCTCACATGGGAATCTGCTGACTGGATCATTTAGCTAAAACTTCCGCATGAATAGTGTCACTCTGCTTCACGGTCACTACCAAAACACAGCTCTGGAGAGAATAATAGAGATCAAGTTTAATCGCTGTACAAACTCAAATGGCAGAGGAATGTAGGGGATGGTGTGTAGTGGTTATAGCTCATTGGTTTCCAGTCATCACACTGTAAAATAAAACAAAACCAGTCCTGAAAATGATTCTTGATACCATTTGTTTTAATTATTTGGACAAAGTATAGGTCAAAGGTCATTGCGGTGCTTGTCTTTTCTTCCAGATCCATGTGACAACTTTCCTTGCAAACGTGGAAAGACGTGTAAACTTGATGCGGACAATAAGCCAGGCTGTGTGTGTCAAGAGCCAACAGAATGTCTTCCTAGTGTGAATGAGTTTGATAATGTAAGTATGGATGATCTGCTGAAAGTTTAACTGAAGTGGTGTTCAACAGCTGCTGCATTGCATTTGATTGTTGCTTGTTGTCAATTCATTTCTGTAGGTTTGTGGGACAAACAACAAAACATATGATACGTCATGTGAACTCTTTGCTACGAAATGCAACCTGGAGGGAACTAAGAGAGGACACAGACTTCATCTGGACTACACTGGGCCATGCAAATGTGAGAGTTAACCACAGAGTATATGGTTTAAACAACAATAATTTAGGTGAAGTATGGTGCAGGACATTTTTTTTTTACCCCGATGTTTCTCTCTGTTTCTCTCTCAGTAATACCTCCATGTGTGGACACTGAGCTGGTCCAGTTCCCTCTACGAATGAGGGATTGGCTGAAAAATGTGCTGCTGCAGCTCTATGAACATGACTCCATGTCTCCTGGCTTCCTCACTCCTAAACAGCGTTTTAGAGTAAGATTTACTGCTCAAATTAATATGTATTGAGATATGAGATTCTCAAGTTTCTTGAAAAAAATATCTATTTTTCTGTTATCTTAAAAACTACTATTATTTCCCTGCAATTTGTTGTGTTAGCTAATCAATCAGTCAGTAGTGAGTCAGTCACTTAGTGAGTGAGTGAGTCTGTCAGTCAGTCAGAAAGTCACAAAGCCTTAGAAAACTTAAACAAAAGGTATATTTTTCGCATTCTATGTTTAAGTCAATAAAACTGCGGTGTTCTGTATTCTGTAGGTGAAGAAAATCTTTGAGAGTGAGCGGCGTCTTCATGCTGGTGATCACTCCGTTGAGCTGCTCGCGCAGGACTTTGAGAAGAACTACAACATGTACATCTACCCAGTGCACTGGCAGTTCGCACAACTGGACCAACACCCTTCTGACAGGTACATTTCATTCCTCTGTGCTTACAGTAAACTTGGATTTTTCTCAACCTTTATATTACATTTAAAATGATCATACTCACTCTAAAGTCAATTAAAGTCAGTTAAGACTAAAGTCACTGAAGCCAATATGTTTTGCTTATATAGTGTTCATTTCTCACCATTTTCATGCCAAAAATGTAAAGTGTCCAAAGACAAGATTGGCGAATATCACATATTTAACAAAACTCCTGCCAGTACTGGGCAGGGTATATCATAAAGCCCATTCACGAGTCTAATTGTATTGCAAACATATTGTACTGTATATGAATGAGACGCTCACATTGATCAAAATTGGATGTTAATCCATCCTGTGCAGAGTTTTGTCCCACTCAGAGCTGGCCCCACTTCGAGTCCCTCTGGTGCCGATGGAGCACTGCACCTCCCGCTTCTTCCAAGAGTGTGACGCTGACAAGGACAAGCAGGTGTCCTTTAAAGAGTGGACTTCCTGTTTTGGTATCAATAATGGTAAGAGCAACACTATGTCACCAACATACCGTGGTACACTTTTCTAATCAGTGATAATGGCTTTAACTTTTGCATTGTGGTTTCAAATCTGTGACACTACAGACTCTGTATATGTTCACATAAAATATTGATGAATTTGAAGATTTTTCACAAGAAGTAAGATAACTATTGAGGCATATTTTATATTTCTGTGTCTCATTATTTTAACCAAATTATATTAATTGATCATTTGTTTGTCTTTTATATTATTTTTTAAATATTTCTTTTTTTTAAATGACTAACAGTAGCAGATCCAATTCCAGTTATAATGTAACATCACATTCTGCATATATCAATTTGTTTTTGTAATAGGTGTTCAGTAAAAACGCTGCCAATTTATTCACAATTTCTTTATATTTGTTTGCTATAATTCTCATGCATTTCTATAGCATATGGGAAATATTGTATTTTATGTTTCATCCTATTAATGCCTGCTATATTTTTTCTCCACAGATGATATGGATGTCAACCTGCTATTCTGAGCTTCACTTTGTCATTCTTCTAAGCTTGTGAAGCTGCTCCGATGCAGCTTGAGATCGAAGCCTCCATGAACCTCTGTAACATACAGAACTCTGACACGTACAGATGAAAGAAACTTATTTTTACCTCCTGCTATAGAGAGCAAGTGTTGGTGGTCATTGCTGTTATTTTGTGTCAGGCTAAGCTTGGGCATTTGGATATTTGTTCTATAATTTAGACTAAGCTGCTAGAATCATTTTATTAGAAAATAAGAATGTGTTATTTAGCTGGGTTTGTTTTTATCCAGATCCAGATGTTTTCTAATGCATTCCAAACTGGGGAAAAGTTTACGTCAGCTCATTGGTATAAAAAGGTGTTGTATTGTACCAGACTTCAAAAGAACTGTGGTTTGTATGTTAGAGTGATTTAGTGCATAATTACTCTTTAAATCAAGGTTAAGTATGCTTTTGTTACAGTAGGAAATGTAAAACAATAACTGTGTTTCTTATCGGTTTGTCTCTGCATGCTATGTTTCATTGTAGCTCTAATTAAAGCTTTATGGACAGCAGTGGACTACAATATGTTACAATATTTACGTTAATGATGACTTTCTTTTTCAGTCCTGAAATAAAGTTATTGCATCATATTGGTGGAACCCAGAGGGGAAACATCAGTTTATGCTCTAATATCATGTTTTCTTCGTTATTCGCATTGTCTGATGCCACCATGAAAAAAAAAAATAACTTTTGAGAATGCAAGTCACTGACACCTGGTTAAGGTTTGCCACATAATCCTGAATAATGGCCCTCTGTAAGGTAACAAAGCAGAAAATAGCCTGCAGCATGGTCATGATGATTACAGTGACTTGTTGTTTTGAGATAAAGCACTGGACTCTGATTGGACCTTTCTTGGTGATCATTGAATCTGACACTCTCTATATAAGCAAAGAAAGAAGCAGCTCTTCACCTGTCAACTGTCTGCTGTGACTGAGAGTAAACATGTTCTGTGTGCTGTGGGTTATCTTTCAGACCTTGGCTGTTGTGGTGGAGAGTGGTGTGTCTTCAGGGAGTGCTGAGGCACTTGCCAATGGGGGAGTGAATAATAATGGAGCAGCAGCTGGCAACAATGCCAACCCTGGTGCTCAAAACGGGGTTCCAATAAATGGTCAACCCCTTTTGGCACACTTGGTCCAACTTGGTGGCTCATTTTTTATCCAGCCAGTCGGGAACCAAGTAGGTCAGGCTCCCCTGCAGCAACTAATTCCTATCGGAGCTCTCCAACAAGGTGGGGCATTTCTTGTTGGGCAGGCAGGCTCAGCCAATGTGAATCCGCAGGGGCAGATGAATCAGGGTGCCACACTTTTTGCTGTGCTGCCACAGGGAAATGCTGGAGGAAACCCGCAGGGTGCCCTGTTGACTCCTGGCCAAGTGCAGCTGATCTCGATGGCCGGGCTGAACAACCAGCAACAACCCGGCGCTGCTGGTGGTAGGGCAGCTGGCAAAGTGAGGTTTCTGCGTTCATTGGCAGCTCGCCTCAGGAGGACTCAGTCTCCAGTGATGAAGGTGATGGCAGCTGAAGACGAGGAAGAGTGCTCTGGGATGTCGATGGAGGAGCAGCAAGCAAAATGAGACCACACAGCTCGCACAGATATCTCATGATTCATTCCCCACACTCTGATCCTGTCTCACTGCTTGCTGTTCATGCTTAAATGTTATAAAGCATAACTAATGACCAATAAATTATGAAAGTCAATTGTTGAATCTTTGTTGAGTTTTTATTCCAATGCAGCAATACAAACATGTTTGATTTCTCATCATCTGGAGTCCAAAATATGTCTGCCAAAGTGTACTTGAGCAAAACACTGTACAACATCAACCAGCTTCCTGGGTGTGGCTCTTTTTGTGTATGAGGTACAAATATGCACACATTTCTATTAACAGTACACTGCTTGCAACTCCTTGCAACATGGTGATTTGGGTTTCTAAATATGAAAGACATCCTAAACACATTACTCACATCAAGGTAACAGATTCTTGTTTATAAAGGCTGTGACATAATGAGAACTAAATCCTCTATAAATCTGGGGCGACCTCTAGCTCACCCAGTAAGAGCCTTCGCCCCATGTTGGCTGAGTCCTGCAGCGGGGCAGGGTTCGCGTGTCATCCCCCATCTCTCTCCCCCTTTCATGTCTATCCACTTCCAAAATAAAGGGAAAAGCCCCAAAAAATTATCTAAAAAAACCAAAAAAATCCTCTATAAATCCATGAACCATACATAAATACATACATAAAAACATATTTTACACAATCACATTAGGAAATACCATTTGTCGCCACATTAAACTGCAAACAGGAAGAACATGTTACTTAATTTGAACGGCATGACAGTGTGTAATTAGTATAAAGCTCCCGACCAGACTTCTATAGAGGGTGTTTACCTGGTCTGCTGTGGGCTGCCCAGTCAGCAGCAAAAAAAAAAAAACCTTCCCCAGACAGCCTCAGTATGCGACAACATACCCAGCCAACCACACTGGGAAATGCTTGCAATGGCTCTAAACATCTTGAGAAAATGAGCTGATGAAACATGACAGATAAATATCTGCTCCAGCATATCATTAACATTATAGGCTTTTACAAATTAAAAGCGATCTGACATTTTGTGGTCATCACTGTTGAGTTGTTGTGCAATATGAGAAGCTATTTTAGGACTGGTGTGAGTAAAAGTCCGCTTGAGACAAATATAAAACACAAACTACAGTGAGGCCTCCCTCTAGACATGTATTTTAACTTTGCATTGTAACAGAGCAGCGGGAAACATGACATTTGCTGAGATGTCATTCTTGCATAACTGTTTTCCTGAAGTCACAACTATCGTCTCATAAACAGTGTGCTGCTTGCTAGGTAGATCTTTAATTACATTTAAGTGTACACTGTTTTTCATGGTTTCTTTATAAAAGAACTTGATGATGATGTCAGTTGTTTGCCTCCTGTGACCACAACCCGCAACACTCAGATGGTTTATGCTGGTTTTTAGTCAGTAGCTTCCAGAAACCTCCAGAAACCCTTACCAAGACACTTAATCACTCTGTTATTGTTTGTGGTTGCTCAGCTGCTATCGAGAACAATGTTAGATGGTTGAATAGGGTTAAGTGTCTTTAAGTGTCTTTGAAAATAGGCAGCTCACGATTCGATCTCTTTAAATCTTGTACCATAGAAAAAGAATATGTCATATAACACACAGGTTCCCATGACACACAGGTGACAAATATAGTTTATGAACAAGTGTTCTCCACTCTAATTGGCTCATAATAATCTCTGGGACTGATAAAAGGTGCTCTAAATTCAGAGAGCAACTGTAGTCCACCTTGGCACATGACATTTGAAAGGAAAACTAACTGAGGTATGTATTGTGCAGTTGAGATTTTATAATAATGTGACCAGAATTAATGTGTAATTCAGTATGAAAATACAGAAATAATGTTCTAAGTAATATAATGCATATATTACTAACAACTATTTAGATTTTATGAGTTAAATGTATCTATTCTGGCCTTTTTGTTTTTACAGGTTTCAGGCTGCAAAATGAAGCTTCTTCTTCTCATAACATTTGTAGCAACCGTCTGCTATGTGAGTACCATCTATCTATCTATCTATCTATCTATCTATCTATCTATCTATCTATCTATCTATCTTACATAAAAAGCATTGCATGTAACTTCTGGTCTCTTTACTTATTGCAGGTCAATGCAGGCAAGGTAAGAAACATTACATTTCTACTAATCTATGCGTGATCAGTGCAATAATCCAAAATTAGTAAAAATAAAAACAACACTCTTTCTCACTCTTCACACAGACACAGAGGATGATAGCAGCTATGAATGCTATGAACACCATGAACGCTATGAACGCTATGAACGCTATGAATGCTATGAATGCTATGAACGGAGGAATGATGGCGGGTATGAACGGTATGAATGGAGGAATGCTGGCAGGTATGACCGGTATGAACGGAGCATTGATGGCAGGGATGGCAAACGGAGTGAACCCTGGGAGAATGGCTGGAGGCCTGAACCCAGTCATGGCAGCTGGTGGTATGACAGGTGTCAACGGGCTGCAGTTTGCTCAGGTGAGTTTATCATTGTCATTGACATTTTGATTACATCAGTTTAACTTGAACTAAAAATTACAAGATAGAATTCAAGATTAATGATGAAGAGTTGGAGTCTTAGGTTTTATTTAAACATATTACTGTAATATATCTTTGCACTCAACACATTCAGCCTCTTTTTTTCTTATGCAATAGTTACTTTGTATGTATGTATGTATGTATGTATGTATTTGTTTTTCTGTATTTATTGTTTATTTCACATTAATATTTAATGTGTTTGTCTGTTTATGTATGCACCTTTCAAATCAGGAACTAGTCAAAAAGTCTGATGATAATCGTAGGTTATAACAGTGCACAAAGATTAAAACTGGGTGTAAAATCAATCCTGTAAACAATATAGAAAAATGTCATGTGGAGACAAAAAGAGACTTTATAATCCAAAACAATGTGCAGTATGTGCATGTTATAACAATACATTTGGTTGTTTTCTTTGAATTTTAACCACATCACAAGATGGAGCTCTCCTGTTGTTTCGCTTGTTGGTCCCTGATGTCTTCATCATTAGCAGACAAAAAATACTTTATCATTAGGCACCAATTTACGCATTATGAGCTAAATTCAGATTTCTGCTAAGCCAGATAATGCATGATATGATTTATGACATCATATGTTTGTACAACAATATGTGCAACATATCAAATCTGATCTTTTATATAACACATTGTACTACTAAACCACAATAACCCTGATATGAACAATCGCATCTCTCTTCCTCTCAGTTTGTTCCCAGAGTTCCTGCTTTTGCTGCACCGGCCCCCATTCCCAATGTGTACGCCGTCCCTGCACTCAATGGGGTTAGTGTTGCACATACTGTAATTGTGTTAACACGCGTCATTTGACATGTTTAAGGCTTTAGAGAACCACACAAAAAGCATCAATGTATGTATTTTGTGTCTATTGGCAGTTTCCAGTCCCTCAAATGGCACAAATGAATCCACCTCAGCAGCCTCTGGCGGTAATCACTCAATATCAGTGATTCTTAGTCCACAATACACTTTTATTACAGACTGCATGATGATTTGTAGAAATTTAACAAAT
Organism: Perca fluviatilis; assembly: GCF_010015445.1. Lineage (NCBI taxonomy): Eukaryota > Metazoa > Chordata > Actinopteri > Perciformes > Percidae > Perca > Perca fluviatilis. Next base: position 28,823,806 of record NC_053112.1, on the reverse strand, counting down.
TGATTGAATCACTAAATCTTGTTACCTTTGTTTAGGGGATTAACGACGGTGCCGTGCAACAGCAGCTTCCTCTTCAGCCTGATCCATTGAGGAGATTTAGGGTAGGAACCAAGCAAACTGTATTACTGTATGTGAATACTAATGGACGCTACAATGGCTAATTGTTGTTCTTTGACTCTCCAGCGTCATGTTATGAAACAGGACACCTTAAAGACCACTCTGGATACTCAGGTAATATTGTGTAAATCCCATGCAAAGAAGCAGATCTATGTGGATAACATCATCACTGTCTGATATGAGTGTGTTTTTGTCTTGCTGCAAAGTCTTTATTACTGTAATGTCTAATTCATTCACTCTCTGTTCCCTCTTTATTCCCTCAGATTCCAGCTCCCACTGAAACAACAACAACTCTCTGTGACGAAGAAGAACATCATGAAGATGTTTAAGATGACACATAATCACACAAGAATTGTCAAAGTGATAGCAAAACTTAAATTGCATGATTTTGTCTATCACCTATGACTATGGTCACCGTGTGTTATGTGTTACTTTAAAAATGTAACTTTAGAATGAATCTTATTTAAAAAAAGCAATTGATGTGACATGTTAACTGACCAATAAAATTAATCATACATTAAATCAGAATTTGTTTTGTGGAACCCTCTGATTTTGAATTTTAATCCAATGTATCAATCACACAATTCTTACCAATAAACTGTGATCATCATTGCAATTTATAGTGGCTCTCTGATGCCATCTAAAGGGTTATTATTGTTATTGGTCACAGTTGCCCCAATTCAAACATAAAAAAGTCTTTGAAAAAGATAGAAAAATAAATAAGTATGTAAAAATGTAAAACATATAATCACTTTGTAAATAATAATAATAATAATAATAATAATAATAATAACAAATAAGTGGGTTATAATGCAAGGATATTATAAATAAAAAAGAATATTAGTTCTATGAAATGTGGCTACAGTATAAATGCAGTATTATTGCCAGAGTATCGCAGAGTTCTTGCACCCGATTATTGTACTGTTTATGTCAGTGTTGTAGAAGATATAAATTATAAATAAATTGCGGTTATAGCTGCTGACAGGGATGAAATAGGTCCACCAAGAGCCAGTCCAATGACTCAGAGTGTCTGACACTCTGAAGGAGGAGATGAAAAGTTTGATGGCCACTGGTAGGAATGTCTTTCTATGGCGCTCTGTGGTGCATCTCGGTGAAATGACCAGCAGGTCATGGAGTGGTTGGGAGACATTGTCCAAGAGTCCAGCTCCACCCCCACAACATCACTGGCCTTGCAAATCAGATTGTTGAGTCTGTTGGCGTCTGCTACCCTTGATTGTCTTACCCAGCACACAACAGCAAACAGGATAGCACAGACCACCACTTACTCATAAAACATCCTCAGCATTGACAGGCACAATTTAAAGGACTTCAGCCTCCTCAGAAAATAAAGACGGCTCTGGCCCTTCCTGTAGAGGGCTTCAGTGTCCTTAGTCCGGTCCAGTTTATTGTTAATGTACACTGACCCCCTAGATGGTAACATGGGTCACTGGTGCCTTGGCCCTCGATAACAGGGGAAAACCACACATAATAAAACAAGATTAAACCACATTCTCTAGATAGCATGGAATCGTTTGATATGTGTGATATATAAAACCTGACAAAATCCAGGTTTTAAACAAGGCCCAAAGTAACATGAAAAATCTGTCACATGTAGGCCTTTTTTCTTCTTCCTGGAAGACATTTTGACACAGGGACAGCCACAGACATTTGGAGGGGCTATTGCTCTAACTGCCTTGGGGTAGGGCCTCATGTTAAATAATAGGTCCTCATCTTAAAATGATTAGAATCAGAATTATATAACTTATACAGTATACTGTATTTTACGCTGCTAAAACATACTAAGACAACTGAACACTAGTGCAGCCAGTTCGTGACCTTACTTCCTGGTTTGCTCCTGTCATAACTACTAAGGCCACTAGAGGGCAGCGTCACTATAAACGTAAATATAGATTGTAATTGCATAATCTATAAAGTTTCTCGGGGAAGGATAGTCTCTTAATATTAATCTTTTCTCTTTCTGTGTTAAAGGTTACGTGACACAAAGTGTAGTCATATTTGATGTTATTCTGTATATGTTAAGGGCTTTAACACTTTTAATTATTTAATACTTTAAGAATTTCCGCTGAACAGCCTGCAGACTAAAACAAATTTAAAGTGATAAAAATGTATTACTTTTAAAAATAGAAATTCTGAAACTCTAAATTGATGTTGGAAATTGAAATCAATGTTTTAAATAGGCAAATTCGCAAGTTGAATTTGATATTGGAAGTTGAAATCAGTGTTTGAAATTCGCAAGTTGAAATCGATGTTGAAAATGTGCAAATTGAAATCCCGTAGGAATCCACAAAGGAAACCACATCCATGCATCACAAACACTCCTCGGTGGCTTACCTTAGGCGGGGGTTTGAACCCGCTTCTCGTGGGTGTTAGTCAGCGCCATACCCCACAGGACCATCTCCGGGGCTGAGAAAGAAGAAACATCACGTTCATCAAGCTGCAGAGAAAAAAAGTTTGTCTTTTCATTTTGTTGCCCCTTAAACCTCTTAAACATACAGATAATCCATTAAAAACAATAATCCATGAAAAAACATCTTCACAACATCATGTTAAATCCTTCAAAAAAACGTTAACACTTTCCAAGACATAACTGATAACCAATCAGAACCTTTTAATATAGTGTATTACATTTATCTATCACAGAGGTCAACCAACTCTGTGAAGTTAACCTTAATTCAAATATTAAGAGGAGATTTTAAAGCACTCACTTGGAAGAGTAACTGTTCCACAACCTGAAGGTTGAGATTTCAAATCCCATCTTAATCATTTGTTTTTCTGTTTCACAAAGGATTCTCTTATTGTGAAAAGCCTTTGCCTGAACTCATTAAAATGCATCACAGAAGGAAATCAGTCCCAACCATTGACTGTAGTTCCCAACATGTTTCTGTCTTGTTTAAGGACGAAGAGTAAAAACATTTTATCAACTCACCAAACAGGAAGTGACTCACAACTCAGGTAAAATGTCTTAGAGGAGTTTGAACATGCTGATGGAGGCCACACTGATGTTTTCTACCTGGTCTCATGGGACATACACACCTCTGGCCATGTTTTTGCAGCACCACAAATACGTACTGTCAGGTAGCCTATATTCAGAGTTTTGAGAAACAAATATATCCACTGGAGGTGCTACAAAGAACAACTGTAATGTGGCTGAAATGGGTTATACTTTATTATTTTATATTATATATTGTAAAATCAACATTATTTTAAAGTTACCTTTCTGCGTGACGCTCAGCACAAATTTCAAACTAATGTATTTTAATTACAAGTAACCTATATTTTGTGCATGCACCACATATTGTTTCTGTCAGAAAACATACTCAACTTTACTAAGGATGGACTGCCACAACTGCAAAAAAATAAATAAAGACAAAGTTTATTTAGGTATTTTCTCAAGAGTGGTAACTCAGCCAATAAGGGCAAACAGGCCTGTCTCAATCCTGTATCTGTGCACGTCCCTGTTTTGACATGTCACAATAGGTAACGCACAGGTGTAAATAACTGTCATACTGTCATGGCTTTCTGGGAAACTTGACTAGAACGGAGCCTTTGTTAATGTTATTGGTAACACTTGTGCTTTTTCTGCTACAACAAGTCAAAATATCTGCTGTGAAAAAAGGCCTGAGGGTCACACTTCAGGTTTAGAAAAAAAGTTGAAGCTTGAGTTTACATAACCCTGTAACACCAAACTTCACTGTACCTGGAATTAATATAATTGTATAGTCTTTACATACTGTTTTTTTAACATGTAGATGTCATCACTGTCTTTGTTATGTTTATGTCTGTACATAGTATACAATGTTCATGCTTGTTCAGCTTTGTTGATCTTGTTTTTAGCTGTTATGTCTATTTATGTGCAAGTACAATGTCAAGTACAGCAACAAAAATTTTACTTAAGAGAACATAAGGAATACATTATGTAAACAGTTCCCCTAAACTGAAAAGCATTGGCCTGTTAAAGCAAATCAGTCAATTAAAGGCTGCTATGTAATTTATTTGGAAAGAGGATTGTTAACAATTTGACGCATACCATGTCATGGTGTTTAGAGACATGACTTAGAGCTAATGACATACTTACCTGTCCTGTGTTGTAAGTGTCTGAGTCTGATGCCATGAGAAATGTCTGTCACACTGACCACACATTGTCTGGGTGGGTTGGCAGTGGACTATAACAGCTCACATGGACAGACGTTAAAAGGAATATTGACAAGGTGAGGAAACAGGCACACAGAGAGTGAAAGCAGAACCAGAGAAACGGTAAGATGATTTTGTAATGCACATTGTTTCAGTGAAAGCATGAAACATTTTGCATTTGTGGAGTCTTTTTTTAAAACATGCCTTTTGTTTTACAGACTACAGGACATCATGAATATGCAGACTGCCTTTTTATTGATCTGTTTATTCAAAACAAGCTTTGCACTTCCAGTGAGTTAGATCTCTGTCTTGCTAAAGCATATATTTCTCACATCATATCAAATAACAGAGATAAAGTGTTTTTTTGTGTTTTACAGTTGCAGATTGGTATTATTGCAAGCAACAGCAATGAGGTAAATATAGCTGTTAATACCTTTATGTTTGTTGGTTGCAAAGTCAAAATCCCTTGTCACAGGAATAATATTACCAAATTGAATACAACCCTTTTGTGTGTTCAGATCCTAAGACTGAATGGACTAACTCTTGCAACTCTTGGACAAACACAGGTTCTGGAAACCTTTTTTGCTATGCATTTACTACCTTGAGTTACAGCACTAATATTATGTACATTCTTTTGTCAGATTAAAAAAGGTTTACAAAAGGGAAAAGTAAACTAAACCAAATCCCTCTTCTCCAGGCGTCTTCAATGTTTCCTCAGTATGTACTGCAGCAGCAGCAGCCTGATGTCCTGTTCACTCCACCGGTGGTGAACTTGAACCCTCAAGTGGCCGGTCCCTTCGGTCCCCAGGGCCCCCAGATGTTTCTCCCCAACCAGGGCAACCATTTTACGCCCATGTTCATCCCCAACGGCCAGCAAGAGCAACTTGGACCACAACTTGGACCACAACAGGACCCCAACGCTCCTGATGTTCCTCAGCAGGCCCAAAACCCCTTTCAGGTACAACTAAGCATGGAGATACAGTGATAATTAGCTGCTGGTCCTCACAGTCATATGTAGAAATAATAACGTTTTTAAATTTCCTTTAGATGTTTCCACATTTCCAGTACCCGTCCTATGCATTTCCTCAGCTTCCTAGACAGCAGGTATGAAGGAAAACATATTGACCTGTGTGCAAACCTCAATATCTTCATTTAGGTGCTCACTGCGGATTTAAATTGAGTCTATCATTCACAGGGCTTTCCTTACTTTGTGCCTGCTTACGGCTATCCCCAGCAGAGGAACACTGCGGTGGTGCAGCCCAACAATGGTCAGCAACAGCTGGAGAGAACCACACAGAGACCACAGCTCCCTCTTCAGGTGAGACATGCAAGATGGCATGAAATAAAGAAAAGATAGTCCCGATTTCTCTGTGTTTATTGCTGAAAAAACAAACGTAATATGTTATTTCATTCTTTCTTGGCTGAATGAAGATTTGCCAATAGAGATCAGCATAGAAAAATTCAGTGCATATTGGCTACATATTGAGATTAAAAAGAAAAAAAAGGAATAAACAGAGTTACTGCTAAAATTATTTCAAAATATCACAACAATTGTGTCTATCAACTTCCCTTTGCAACCTTGAATTAAGTGTAAGAACAGATGCAGCAGACTATTATGACAAAGACAAGACTTAATGATAATAACATAGCTGCAGATGTTGAGTCATGTGCGGTGACTATAAAGCAAAGTCGACTGTCTGCCATATTGACCACACACTGCTGAAATCATGTCACCTCAGACTCATTTCAGTTTTTAATAAGTGTTAAGCAACTGCTATATTGGCACTGTTATATGATACCTTTGCAGGTTATAAGTTTGTTAGTTTTGTGCAGATGATGCTTGTAACAGAGATCTATCTTATTTTTTTGTCATCTGTTAATGTCCATGGTTGTGTGTCTAGGCTGCTTAAAAAACAAGAAAATGTCAGATTTAGAATTTAAAATAAAATATGTAGGTAAATACTTAATATAAGTATATACTTAATCTAATATGTAATCTAATTTTCCTGCATATCTTCCCATTTTAGCAGGCTTCTCAGCCTAAGGTGCAAACAGAGCGAGTGAGTACACTACTGTACATGATCTCTTTATTTTTTATAATTTCACCAATAAACCAAGGAAAGAGACAAGAGTGCACCAGTCCAGTCTAATTGCTGTGTTTTTGTGTTCTTTCTATCTACTATCTATATCAGACATGGCCACTGGGGACACAGAAAGAGTATCCTACAATTCCTCCTGATCCTCGTGGCGACGCAACTGGCCCAGGGGTTGATGAGGTATGATTTTATACAATGACACTCAACCTTTAAAGCTTTTGCACATTAATGTGTATGCACATAAGCAAAATCCTCATTGTCATTTATTGTGCAGGGTGTGATTTTTTATTTTTTTTTAACATTTCTCCAGGGTCAGTCCAACTTCCCCTTCCTGTTTGAGCCTTAGATATCACCTGGGAAATAACAACAAGGCGATCAGTCAAACATGAATTTCTGATGTTCAGCCACATCATTCATTCTTCTGCAAAATGTACTGGAGTGTGCCATTGTTCCAAATGCAATTTATTTGTACTCAAACGTTTTATATTAAACTGAAACTGTCTTGCTTGTTTCAGGAATCTGCTCCTTACTCTCAGAGCATGTCAAATAAAGAACCTTGCCGAAGTAATTTGCTTAAGATTTTTATTGTGGTACACTGAAATTATGCTTAGACAGGAAAATGACGAATTACATGAGTGATTTCTCAGAATATACCATGGAAGAAAAATCCATAAACCTAAAGTTGGTTGATCAAACTTGTAGTTGTACAGTGTAGTTGTTGGTTTCTTTCTGCAATAAGTGTGAGATAAGAACATTTGTTAGCAGCAGTTACTGTAGCAAAGTGATGATGAGGGAATTAAACGTAATTAGTGTTACTCCATTAACCTCACCTTTTGAAGTTGCTAGTAATCTTCTTCTGGATTGTCTTCCTCTCCAACAAATTCACCAAGGTGCATCTTGAAAATAGAAAAGTTGTTCCAATTAGCCAAACAAGAAAATGTGCTAAAAGCCTACTGTTTTTTTATTAGGCTGATTCCAAATAATGTGCACAATGTTCCCAGTTTATTAGAAAATATAATAGTAGGTTCTAGTAGTGTTCTAGTAGTGCTACATTTAGTGGTTATTAAATAGTTGCACATAGAACCAAAAAGGTTGCATGAGTAAAGAATTTAGCAAAATATTAAATACAACAACAAATATCATATAGAAAACCATATATATATATATATATATAAATATATCAATATACTATATATATATACATGAATATAATAATCAATATACTGACTGTACTTACAGGTTTCAAAACCCCAAACTCAATGGAGACTTTGTTCTTCAAATGGAAAAAGACAAATTATGATTATTATTGAAGACAAAATAAAAACATATAATGTACAGTAAACATCAAGTAGATTACCGGCTCTGAGGCGTTGTAGATAAGCTTCACATATTGCTGATATTGAAATAAAGACAAACAAAAATCACAATGACATTGTCTTGGAGGTCAAACAGGCAAAATTCTGAAGTCTAAACAAACAAGCCAGAATAGAAAGTTTTTTTTTTTTTTTTTTGACTGAAATGAAAATTTACCCCATCCTTCGGAGGCCCATTTCTTCCTCCCTGTAAAGCAAGTAACATTTATAATCAGTCTAGCTGAGCTTTGATACTGTAATCATTTCTACAAAGAGTTAAAAAAAACTTTTTTATACCTTATTGTGGTGAGGTCCTCCTCCACCATTCTATGAAAGGATTGTCAGTCAACAATATTCATTTAAAGTTTATGCTCTTTCTTTTGATTCTTTAACTGTGATAAAACTTTGTATTGAAATTGATTCTTCAGTTACCTTCGGCATCAGAAATATGTTCTCCCCCTGTAAGATTTTTACACCGAGGGTCAGTGGAATCAAAACATTTAATTAGATGGTGTAATTTTTAAATTTGTCACTGAATCATAGTTTACCTCCTTCAGGGGTACAGCAGTAGTGTTCTATGGATGAAACGCCACACGGTTAGTTGAAACTCTTTACTATTTAATGAAATCTGTCATGTCAAACATATACACCATTTAAAATTTTTTTTTTTACTCATGATCTTACCTGAAATGTCACGTTGTCAACCTGGAAAGGAATAATAAACACAAGAAACTCAGAATTATTGCAAAATGTTCTGGTAAATGTTAAGTTTGTTAATATCACATGGAGAGATGACAGTAGGCCTACCTTAATCATAGGGGAAAACGCCTAAAACAAGAAAGAAGTAGATTGTATATATTATATTTTATTATAATGCAGAACAATAACGATGTTTAAGTTTAGTATGAAGTAAAGTTTTGAAAGTGCCTTTTGAAAGAAGAAATACTGCTTCACAATAAAAGAAAAAAACTAAAATATAGACACTATATAAAAGTAACAGAAATAGGAGGGCACAGTTTCAGCACCCCCAACTCTACGCACCCACTTTTATGAGACCCAATTAATTACACTTTTGTTTTGTTTTCATTTGAGTATACAGCTATGATATCATTGTGAGCTTACCATTGCACCGGGGTTCCTCCTGTTGGGCCTCTTGCCTTTTGAAGGTCCTCTGTGTCCAAGTGGCCAGTCTATTACACCTGACCCTCCGTCTCCATCTTCTGGGGCTGGTGTCAATGACTGCTCATCGTCACCATGCTAAACAAATAGGTAATTCAATGAGAATTACTTCCCATGCAGTGGGTAGAAGCACCTCTACACCTGTGTGTCTATGTATGTCTATACACTGTTACCTTAGAGTCTGCATCCAGCTTGGGTCCATTCTGCCATGGCCTCCAGGAGTCTGGCTTAGCAGCTACTGCTGACAAAAGTAAAGCTGCGATACACAAGAGCTGCATTACTTCTGAATAACCTGCAAGAAAAATATTAGATTAAATTTAATTCTTACAATGAACCACACCACTTTATGCCCTTAAAACAGACCAGACATTTCACATAGCAAGTCACTTACAGTATAGCAGCAGTATATCTATTGTAACACAGATGTGCTGGGTAAGTATGTTTGTGGCACCTCATGCATTGATACTTATAGCAGACATCAGACATTGAGACACACCACACATTTGTCAAAACAACCCATCTTAGTCACACTTACATGTGTGCAAAACAGCAGTTACTTCATGCATTGTTCATTGTTGTCATATTGCTAATTGTCTTTGATCCCTGTTCTTCGCAACAGTACATGAGGACAACAGTGATTAATAATAATTAAATAAAATCTAAAAAGACAAAACCTCTTTAGATAATTTTAAACAAGTGTACTGTACATACTTATTTGCGTAGAAAAGGGAATAAGTCATTTCCTAAAACAAAAGTAGGCAAGAAGAAATTCACGCTTCATTGGGTGTTTCCTGTACCTGCCTAAGCCATTAAGCCACTTGATTTGCAATCCCAAGACCAGGTATTACCATGTGTGACATCTGTTTTCTGATTTGCCAATACTGAAGGGTGGAGAATAAAGAGAATGCACCTACATACAGTAAAAGTGTTAATATAAAATGTTCTAATGTGACTAAAACTGATTAAGGCCTTGTAAGATTTGAATTTTAGACAAATCCAATGCACTAAAGGATATTATTTATGATATGAGCTATAGAATGGATGTTAGATTAACTGGTGGGCTGCGCTACATGTTGGTAAAGAGAACTGTATGAATAGTTTTAAGAAGTGAACACAGTACATAGAGACATCTGGGTGAACAATTGCAAAAAACTGTAAATGAATGCTACATTTCATGCAATCCAGGTGTGGTTTCCATCTCTGATCATTAGCCACACCTTGAAATGTGGAGGTAGAGGATTTCCTAATATTTGCTGTTTCCCAACGTTGCTGTATGCTAATGAGATGAAATCCTCTTCTCTAACTGTATATAAGAAAAGCTCCACATTCAGAGCAACACTACAACAACTTCCTCGACCGTCAGCGAAAGACAATCTGCTGAAGTTGTGAAGACTTCAAGGTAATTATATGAATCTTTTGTGTCTGTATTTTCAGTGTGAGGTTGGTGGTGATTTTGCCGATATTTTGAAAAGCTGTTCATCTGAGCACATCTTTAATATTTCCTTTTCAACAGGTGTGATCACTGTAACCATGCTGAAGGTAGTATTTGTGATTGGATGCCTCCTGAGCGTCGCTCTGGCTCATCCTGTAAGTGTAACATTCTCCTATTCAATATTGATGCCAGCGTTCTTGTGTGTTGATACCATTACTATTATTGTAATAGTATAATGCAGGCAATATCAAACTTGCAACTTGTGGATTTTCTACAGATGGACATGGAGCACAAACGACTTGCTCGGTCAAGGTCTGATTCTGGCTCATATTCCAATGAGTTGAGAAATTTCGGCAGCCAGCAGCCTACTTCTGCCCAATGGTTACAGTTCTTGTATTACTACCTCCAGCTACGACGAGCTACTACTGCAGCGCCTGCTACAACTACTACTAGAGCTACTACTACTACTGCAGCTACTACTACTACTACTGCAGCCCCTACTACTACTACTACTACTGCACCCACTACTACTACTACTGCAGCGCCTACTACTACTACTACAGCTGCTACTACAACTACTACTGCAGCTGTCCCTACTACCCCTGCCCCAGCTGCTCAATAAAACCATGACTTTAACCACAGATCAATAAGTGAACGAAAACCACTATTGAATGATGTACATTTTTCACATCAACTGTGTTTTGTTTCTAATGACAATTGTGTCTTTCTATTTTTAAATTGAAATTATGTTATCTTAACCAGGGTGTTTTCACACCCTTTATTCTAGTTAAATTAAACATGTGTGTTTTCATTTTTTATGTCAAATCTGCTGAATAAACCTTATGGAAAACATGGATCAAATATGTTTGTCGTTCTTAAAATCCATATTTTTGGGGAACATTAATGAAACTGTTGAATGGTGTGTATCAGAAATGATTAGATAGACAAACAGTTTTAACGCCTTCACTATTTTCAAACACCTTTGAGTGTCTGTCTGAATCTTGAGAGGATTGTGGTCAGAATGAGCCACCACATACATGGTTTTATCACATTTCAAACCATTATTAAAAACACAAAATCAACGACCACATTGACAGCTGAGTGGATAACTGATGGGTTAAAATGTCTCAGAAAAGTGGATCTGAAAAACAAGAACCATGGCAAAATCAGCCACCCTACATGGCTTACAATACGAATGAATTGAATCAAGGTAATATTATTTCTTTTAAAAAAATTAAAAGAAAACAGTGACTACACTACAACAGCGCGACAGTGATATGAAGAAGGACAAATGCCAATGGACAGACAAAGAAGGTGACATCTTTTTAAAACAATGTGTTAAATTAGCAGCTGAACTTTAACCTTTTTAGTCTTTTGCCCTATGTGGAGTTGGGCGTGGTCTGCAATCAGCTGCAGTGGAGAGAGGTGTGGGGATAGAGCAGGGAGCACTGCCAGGTGAGTTAGTTGTCTCAACTGTTCCTTGTTGTACTAATTAAACTCTCCCTTTACACGTGCTGGACCTTCAGATGGCTGCTACACAGCATAGAGAAAGGACTGTCCTGTTTTGTTAAGTTTTTTTGTTAAAACGTTGAGCAATGGGCTGTGCGCCTATCAGTAGCTGGGCAGTCGGAGGTGCACGGTTGGTAGTTGTGAAGTTGTGTTCATAAGTTTGAGCAGTAAAAAAATAAACAGTTTGCCTGTAAATTGTCCGCCTGCTGTGTTCTGTGCTGAGGGTAACCCACGGTGGCAGCGAATCTTGCTACACCCTATAAACGATAATGCCTATCTCACCTATAAACAGCTGGTTTTGATTTTTTTTGCTTCCCAGTATTGTGTTCCTCTTACCCTGTAAGTATCGCAAACAACAATCTTCAAATCTGTCTATGAGTCACATGTTCTTTTAACCACTGTGGTTAATGGTGTTTTTCATTTAAACATATTGAGGCTTTTAGGTTATTTAGTTTTCTTGACTGTTTAAAGCAATATTAGGGACTGGCTAGCAAAACTGTCTTACAGCTTAATTGCTGATAAGACAGAGGTTCTGTGTTATTGTTCCATAAGCAGGTTGCCCCCATGATCATGCTATATATTGGGCCTCTTTTCTATGCTGTCCATTCCAACCTGCATGATTTTAGGGGTAATATTTGACACTTTGGACACCCATGTTTAGCAGCTGACCAGATCTAGTTTTTTTCTGGTCAAGAAACATTAGTAAACTCAGCTCTGTAGTTTCAACTGTTGAACTTGAAATGCTTACATGCCTTCATCTCATCTCACATTAACTACTTCACCTCACTTAGATGGTCTTACATTAGCCCTCTACTTAAATGTCTTCACTGGTTTCCTGTTGCATTTAGGATTTAGTTTAAAATCATCACTCTTACATACAGAGCATTGCACGGTCAGGCTCTTGCATATGTGGCTTAGCTACTTCACCCTTATTCATCAGCTCGCTCTCTCAGGTCTGCCTGTTAAATGTACTGTTTGTCCCACGCACCCGGCTTAAGGCTAGTTATGATCAAGGTTTTGAGTCTGTAGCAACTCAACTTTGGAACACTGTGCCTCCACCCATACGGTCTGCAGTTTTTGTGACTATTTTATAAAGCAGATAAAGACATACCTTTTCAGACAGGCATTTGGTTAACCTGTCTGTATTTGGTCTGCACTTTGTATTATTTTGTCAATTTTTATTGTGTTCTCATTAGGTATATGAACATTTATTTTATTATTATTTATAGTACTGTAATAATGGAATCTTGGTTTATGGTAAATAAAAAATATAAAGATACATTTACAAAGACAACATTGATACATATTGCAATATGAGTTGTTTGAGGTCATTGTGTAATGAGTAACACATGTTGACAGTGTTCTGGTACAAGAGTGGATGCAAGTGTTTTGTTTTCATTAGTGAATTTTAGAGTTATATTTGCTGAGATGCATTTTGAAGATCTGCGTGAATAGTTGTGAACACAGTATGTAGAGAAATTTGGGTGAAGAACTGTAAAACAATTGTAAATGAATATAATAATAAAATCCAGGTGTGTTTACCAACTATGATCATTAGCCACACCTTGAAATGTGGAGGTAGAGGATTTCCTAATATTCGCTATTTCCCAATAATGCTGTATGCTAATGAGATGACATCTGTTCCAGTAACTGTATATAAGAAAAGCTCCACATTCAGAGCAACACTACAACAACCTCCTCGACCGTCTGCGAGACAATCTGCTGAAGTTGTGAAGACTTGAAGGTAATTATATGACTCTTTTGATGTATGCTTTTCTGTGTGAGGTTGCTAGTGATTTTGCTGATATTTTGAAAAGCTGTCCATCTGAGCACATCTTTAATATTTCCTTTTCAACAGGTGTGATCACTGTAACCATGCTGAAGGTAGTATTTGTGCTTGGATGCCTCCTGAGCTTCGCTCTGGCTCATCCTGTAAGTGTAACATTCTCATGTTCAATATCAATACCAGTGTTCTTATATGTTGATACCATTACTAATATTGAAATAGTATAATGCAGGCAATATCAAACTTGCAACTTTTTTCTACAGACGGACATGGAGCACAAACGACTTGCTCGGTCAAGGTCCGGCTCACATTCCAATGAGGTGAGCGCTTTGTCAAACTTCTACAACTCAACATTCAACTAATCTGAATCTCAATTTGTACGATGTATATTTGATAACAAATGTTTCTGATTTTCTTTAAGCGTATATACCGGCCACCTATGGTGAATTTCCCGTTTGCGCCGCCGGCGTGGCCACCTATGGTGAATATCCCGTCTGCAACGACTATCCCACCGTGGGTCCAGTCCTTACTTGCCCTCATCCAACAAACTACAGCACCTAAGTAAAATCTGGAATATAACCGGAGATCAATAAGTGAATGAAAACCTGTATTGGACGGCATAGAATTTTGACAACTGTTTCTTTCTCTTTTCAAATTTAAATGATGATGTCTTATAGTAAGTTCAATTAAACATTTGGATCAAAATCACTTTATTCTCTGTAGTAGCTGACAATAAACTTCATAAATGAAAAACATGGACTGAATATGTTTGTTTTTCTTAGAATCCATATGTATGAGGAATATTGATGAAGCTGTGTAGAAAGGTGTGTCATAGAATTTTTTTGATAGATAGATAGATAGAGTAGATGGTCTAGAATGATGTGGTCAGAATGAGCCACCACATACATGGTTCACATTACATTATGTTCAGAGCACACACATCAGGTTACGACATACTGACCATTAAACGTAATAAAAATTTTTGCACATTTAAAACAAACTTACAATTGTCAAAACTTTAAGTACAATCCTCACACCATGTGGTACATTCTCACACCACTCTGTGACTAGAAGGTGATTACTCAATCAAAAGAATTAACTTGTTTCAAATGTAAATAAATCCATCAATGAATAAGTCATTGTCATCAAAACAAAAGGTTCCTTTATCATTGCTTGGACCAAGACAGTCAAAAGACTGTCAGATACTGAGACATCTTGTTAAATGACGGTGTACTCTCAAAGTGTGATAGTTACCCACTATGTAATATTGTTCAATTGCTAACATTGTACATTAATGCAGCTGAATAGTATTGATGTCAGCCATGGCACACACCATACTTTGAACAAAACATTTTTTTTTCTCAATGTACATACCAGCCACATACCAGCCAACCACAAATACATAAAGAAAGCTTCTACAGAAAAAATTATATACAGCAGAATTATCAGGAACTTCTGCACAATATGTGCAAGAAAAAAGAAAATAGGCTGCAATCTCCAAGCACCCTCTGTCATACTTAGGCCATGGTTGATTTCATGTTCTATAAATGTTGCCTGTATATCCTTTGATATTTATCTGTGCCTTCGCCTTTCTCTGGCTCTTTATTGCCCCCCTCTCCCTCTTCCTCTCCCCCTCACCATATCACCCTGCACTCTTATGCCCCATCCTTTTGCAAGAGCAGGCTCTTGCTACTGTCTGTCTCCTGCATGCTCCACATTCCACAGCTGTAAAATCCAGTCTAACCCTTGCATATAAATGTTTTTGAGAACTAATTGGTTATGAGTTTGACCTGTCAGCATTTGCGTTTGTTTGCTCTAAATTGTAAATAAATTGAATTGTTCCCCATCTAGCCTGCTTCTATCCATCTGATCACTTTTAACAAAAATACCACATAACTACTAACAAATCTAGTGTGACAGCTTGCTGCGATTGTTGGTTGCGCTATAACTGTAAGCATGTAGGGATTTACACAATGAATATGTGTATAATTGAATTTGAGAATAATATGATTCAATAGCAAACTTTTTTGATCTGCAAGGCTTACTCAGTACATTTTGTGACAAAGCAATTATACATTAACATAGTCATGTGAGCAACTGATCAAATGTTCATGTAAATAGTCATATCGTTTGTAAAGTTTAATAGTCATTGGACGATTGTTCCAAAGTGAGTGAGCAAAACTGTAAAATCTGTAAATCAATTATTTATTTATTGATTGCATCTCACTTTAAATAATTCCATCAGTTACATTTTCTGCCTAGCATAAAGAGTAGTGTAGTTTTTGGAGTTGTGTATTCTATTGTATTTTAATTACATTAAATGTTTGTTTTATTGCATCAAAACATTTATTGAGCAATTTAGGTTCACTAACAAAAGTAATAAAAGTAATCTCTGGACTGGATATACAGTATCTGAACTAAGGGCTACCTTGGTCCTTTGATTTGGTTTATCCAGATATTAATCCTGGTGTGAATTGGATATACTATATACTAAAAGTATATTTTAAATGTGATGTTGATTATTAAAGGAAGCATGCACAAACAACATAAAGCTGTACATGAATCATGTCCAGTGAACACCACTTCACTGTTTCCCAACAGGTACAGGATTAGTTATAAGTCTTGCATGAACATCAAAAATGTTCTATGATACACAACTATTTACACAGCTTCATTAATGTTCCTCATACATATGGATTGCAAGAAAAATAAACATATTTGGGCCAGGTTTTCCGTTTATGAAGTTTATTGTCAGCTACTACAGAGAATAAAGTGATTTTGATCCACATGTTTAATTGCTATAAGACAACATTATTTAAATTTGAAAAGAGAAAGAAACAGTTGTCGTGAAAAGCTGACACAAAACAAAGCTGATTTCAAATTTCTATGCCGTCCGATACAGGTTTAGATTCACTTATTGATCTCTGGTTATATTCCAGATTTTATTTTGTAGTAGTAGCAGGTGCTGCAGTAGTAGTAGCAGGTGCTGCAGTAGTAGTAGTAGCAGGTGCTGCAGTAGTAGTAGTAGCAGGTGCTGCAGTAGTAGTAGCAGGTGCTGCAGTAGTAGTAGCAGGTGCTGCAGTAGTAGTAGCAGGTGCTGCAGTAGTAGTAGCAGGTGCTGCAGTAGTAGTAGTAGCAGGTGCTGCAGTAGTAGTTTGTTGGCGGTGGGTAAGTAAGTCCTTGGCCCACTGTGGGATAGTCACCGTAGGTGGCCGGTGTATACGCTTAAAGAAAATCCGAAACATTTGTTGTCAAATATGCATCATACAAATTGAGATTCAGATGAGTTGAATGTTGAGTTGTAGAGGTCTGAGAAAGCACTCACCTCATTGGAATGTGAGCCAGAGTGTGGCCGAGCATGTTTTTTGTGCTCCATGTCCGTCTGTAGAAAATGCACAAGTTACAAGTTTGATATTGCCTACATAGTACTATTACAATAATAGTAATGGTATCAATACATAAAAGCACTGGTATTGATATTGAAAATGGGAATGTAAGACTTACAGGATGAGCCAGAGCGAAGCTCAGGAGGCATCCAAGCACAAATACTACCTTCAGCATGGTTACAGTGATAATGTGTAAGATGGTTTTCAAGGAATATCAGCAAAATCATCCTCAAAAAGATGTACATTCAGTTTTAAGAAATGAAAATCTTCCATTTCCACATTTCAGGGTGTGGCTAATCCTCCACCATGGTTCTTTTGCAAATGTGACCAATTGTCTCAATGGAATTACCTGTATAAATAAAGGTTAAATAAAAATAAATAAGAATATTGATGTTTGACATTACTTTAGACAACACCAACATAGTTTTTAAAAGGTCTGTCCTAAACCATTTAGTTTCTGACTTTGGGAAAGTGGGAAAAAGTGAAAAATTCCCCAAAACTAGATAGATAGATATATAAATATTTTTAATAGATACATAGATACAATACACAGATAGATAGACAGACATAGTTTCAGCAACTTCACTGTTTCCCAACAGCTATGAGATTAGTTGTAAGTCTTGCTTGAACAGTAGACACGTACGTAAACACGTTTAAGGATTATCCCCCAAATACATAATTTCATCACATTTTGAGACAGATATAAAATCAAAACATCTTTGACAGCTGATTGGATGACTAAAGGCATAATCTTATCTTTAAAAAGTGCACCTACAGTCAGGGGCGTATATAGCAAAAAATTCTGGGCCCTGTAGAAAGGTATTCTCAGTGGGCCCCTCCCCACATCCACAACTATTCATTCTAGCATCTTTTTGGGCCCTGACATGAGGGCCCTGGGTACTCAGTCCCCTTTCCACCCCCAGTCCGACGCCCCTGCCTGCAGTTCCTCAGACCAAATTTCCTGGAATATGTACCTGTACCTTTGTTGTTCACTTCACTTGAATTTGAATCATAAATTAATAAGATATAAAAAAAATGTTTTTTTTCCCCTGTGTTTTGCAGATGTGCTTACATAATGTATGTGCTGATACTTATTGCTTCAGTATCTGTCACTTTACTCCAGCTATCAACCTAACCAAGCTTTGACAGCGTTGCTGCAATTTCTGTTGGCAAGTCTTAATACTCCTCGTCCTCCAGCAGGAAAATGAGGCAACAAACTAGCAAACAGAGAAAAGCTGAATTCAAGATATGCTATCTGTTTCTCCTGTTTAGCAATTATTTCTCGAGTGACTCAAAATAAAAAATCATTACTGAAAAATAAATAAATCATCAAGATATGGACTATTTTATTCTTTTGTTTTAATTAAAATTTTTCATAGGCATTTGATCATTCTGCGCCATCTATTTAACACCACAATACGTTATTCTGACAGAACAGCAATATTACATAATGTTACTACATTAGTTATCAAAAACAAATATGTCAAACATCAATATTCTTGTTTATTTATAAGTGTGAAATGTGATGAAATTATGTATTTGGGGGATAATCCTGTTTAAAAACGTGTTTACGTACGTGTATACTGTTCATGCAAGACTTACAACTAATCTCGTAGCTGTTGGGAAACAGTGAAGTTGCTGATCTATCTATCTATCTATCTATCTATCTATCTATCTATCTATCTATCTATCTAGTTTTGGGGAATTTTTCACTTTTCCCCACTTTCCCAGAGTCAGAAAATAAAAAATATGTTTGGTGTTGTCTAAAGTAATGTCAAACATCAATATTCTTATTTATTTTTAGTTAACCTTTATGTATACAGGTAATCTCATTTGGTCACATTTGCAAGAGAGACCTGGTGGAGGATTAGCCACACCTTGAAATGTGGAAATGGAAGATTTCATAATATTTGTTGTTTCCCAACAATACTGAGATGACATCCTCTCCTCTAACTGTATATAAGAAAATCTCCACATTCAGAGCAACACTACAACAACCTCCTCGACCGTCTGCGAGACAATCTGCTGAAATTGTAAAGACTTGAAGGTATTTATATGAATTGTGAAAACTGTGATTTTGCTGATATTTTGAAAAGCTGTTCATCTGAGCATGTCTTTAATATTCCCTTTTCAACAGGTGTGATCACTGTAACCATGCTGAAGATAGTATTTGTGCTTGGATGCCTTCTGAGCTTCGCTCTGGCTCATCCTGTAAGTGTTACGTTCTCATAGTCAATATCAATACCAGTGTTCTTATATGTTGATACCATTACTATTATTGTAATAGTATAATGCAGGCAATATCAAACTTGCAACTTGTGGATTTTTGACAGACGGATATGGAGCACAAACGACTTGCTCGTTCACGCTCTGGCTCACATTCCAATGAGGTGAGTGCTTTCTCAAACCTCTACAACTCAACATCCAACTCATCTGAATCTCAATTTGTATGATGCATTAACAAATGTTTCTGATTTTCTTTAAGCGTATATACTGGCCAGGTATGGTGAATAATCCATCTGTAGCGACTGTCCCACAGTGGTTCCAGGCCATACTTGCCCTCCTCCAACAAACTACTACTGCAGCACCTGCTACTACTACTACTACTACAAAGTAAAATCTGGAATTTTGCTAGAGATCAATAGTGAATGAATTTTGACATCAGTTTTGTTTTGTGTCAGCTTTTCAGAACAACTGTTTCTTTCTCTTTTCAAATTGAAATGATGTTGTCTTATAGTAAGTTCAGTTAAACATGTGGGTCAAAATCACTTTATTCTCTGTAGTAGCTGACAATAAACTTCATGGAAATCATGGACCAAATACAGTGTTGTTTTTTTTACAATCCATATGTATGAGGAACATTAATGAAGCTGTGTAAAAAGTTCAAACTTTTTCAATTGATAAATATATATATATATATATATATAGATAGATAGATAGATAGATAGATAGATAGATAGATAGATAGATAGATAGATAGATAGATAGACAAAGTTTCAACACCATCACTGTTTCCCAACACATTTTAGTGTCCGTCTGACTCTTGTGAGGACTGTGGTCAGAATGAGCCACCACATACATGGTTCGCATTACATTATGTTTAGAGCAAGTTGTAACTTACTGACCATTTAACAGAATAACATCATTTGTGGGAGGCAAAGCTGACTTTCTTCAGTTATTAGTCTGCGTAAAAGTGTAAATCAATATCTATTTATTGATTGCAACTCGCTATAAATAATTGCATCAGTTAAATAGATGATTGTTATCATTAACCTTTAATGCATCAAAACATTTACTGAGCAATTTAGGTTCACTATCCTCTGTTTCTTTATAAAAGTAATCTCTGGCCTGGAGATATCTGAACTCTGAGGGCTACCTTTGTCCTTTTATCTCGTTTCTCCAGATAATTATCCTGGTGTAAATTGGATATACCATTTTTACCTAAGTATATTTTAAATGTGATGTCAATTATTTTAGGAAGCATGCACAAACAACATAAAGCTGTACATGAATCATGTCCAGTGAACATCACTTCATTGTTTCCCAACAGCTACGAGATTAGTTGTAAGTCTTGCATAGACAGTACAACTCACTCTTAGGATTCTCCCCTAGTGCATAATTTCATCACATCTCACTCTTTTGAGACAAATATAAAATCAAAACACCTTTGACAGCTGATTGGATGACTGAGGGCATAATCTTTTCTTCAAAAAGTGCACCTGCAGTTCTTCAGACTGAACTCCTGAACTCTGGATTTTACCTTTATTGTTGACTTCACTCTTGATTTTGAAGCATCAATTAATAAGCTATACAGTATAGGGATGCACGATATGAGGAAAATATGCGATATGCAATAAGGTTGTTGAATATCGCGATAACGATATTACTTGCTGTAAGTGACCATAGTTTAAGAGACTTTTATTTTGAAATCACACGGAACAGGGGTAAGCTGTGAAAAAGGATAAGGAAACAGATTTCAATGCACGAAAAAACTTTTGTTATATGCTATGTTATATTGTTATCGCTCTTTTGAGTAAACATACACCACATGTACTATATGGCATACAAACTCAACATTTTCCTCACCGTTTTACTTGAAGCTGACGTGCATGTCCTCTTTTCAGATTACCTTTCGAACGTATATGCTCGTGTTTAAGTCTGTCGTGAACTATCTGCAAGGGGCTAATGGACAGCTGGGTAGACTGCTAGTTTTTGCACCCTTGGAAAGTGGAGCGAGGTATGAAATCTTTAAGTAACATTTTCAGTTATTCAAGTGAACTTTGTAATGCAAGGTGTTAAATGATATTTGCAATGTTTCTTAGGTTAGGAGTTTGTGAATACGGGTCAGCAACTTGTGAATTTAATGTGAACATTGGCTTTATTGTAGCCTATTGTATTTGCATATGAGCATATTCTTCATTTGTCATTTGAGCATCCAGTTAATATTTTGCATAAACCCATGCACTTTATTTGTAGTTTATTTACTTTATTTGTATTATATCCTTTTAGTTTCACAGTGCTGGAAGAGCGGCAATAAACGTTATTGCACCTATTTTCAAGACTCCTCGTCATTTTGGTTCCAAGGGCTGCTACACTTGCGATAAATTAACCAATATTAAAATGCACTCAGTTCTGCCTTTCTGTTGCTTTCATTATTCTTCTAAAATTCAACAAATTGCTTGTTGAATTTAAAACAAATAAAAGGAAATCATTTCTAAAAAAATTGATTGAATAAATTGAACATTGAATTGACAATAACAGGCACCACTAAAAAATAATGACAGTAAAGTGCAGTTGTCTACTGATATTGTCTTTCAACTAACAACAAATCTCTTAGTGGGGTGCCCAGATAGCTCAGTTGGTGGAGGGAGCGCCCATATGTGGAGGTTTACTTCTCGACGCAGCGGGCCCGGATTTGACTTCGAATTGTGGCCCTTTGTTGCATGTCATTCCCCCCTCTCTCTCTCCCTTTCATGTCTTCATCTGTCCTGTTGAAAATAAAAATTCCCCAAAAATAATCTTTAAAAAAAAATAAAAAAATCTCGTAGTGTCTAGTGCGATATGTCGCAACCTTTCGCGATATGTATATTGCGCCAGTTGATGTCGCGATGACGATAAAAAAACAATATATTGTGCAGCCCTAATACAGTATAATAATAAAAAAACGTTGCTATGTTTTCCAGATGAGCCAATTAATGCTTCAGTATCCGTCACTTTACTGTAGCTGTCAACTTAACCAAACCTTGACAGTGTTGGGGGTTTAAAATGAGAGGGCCAATGGCCCCTTTTTTATTTTCTACCCCTCTGCTTCCGGCACTCTTGGTTGGACCGCACCCATCTTCGAACTCTGCCTTCATATTGATCTCAACCACACACCTCTAAAGTTTTGTGACTGCATCTTGCACGGTTGTGGCGCTGTCACGGTGACAAAATCGGTCCGCAGACAGAAATGTAAACACCCAAGTACTCATATCCGCCTCGGTGGTAGTTAAAGTCGCTACAGCAGTAGATTTCTCCAGGACCACATTTTGACATACATACAGACTCACAAGGTGAAAACAATGTGCTGCTGTCGCAGCTAGTAACAAAGTACAGCAGACTTTTCTATGGACGTCAGTGGAGTCTGGGCCTAGGCCTTTGTAGGGCCATAAGCTGGGTCTGATGTACTTGACCTGGAAAAACTATTTGTGTTTGGTACAGAATGATACATTAATATACACTGAAGTTAAATAAAAATAACAAAAACAGAAATAGCAATAGAGACGGAAGTCACACGCATTTTGTAAGATCCCCATCAAATCCCAAACTGTGCAACAGTGAGCTGGCCGAAATAAAACACTTCCCTCTGACTTCAAAACTGAATGCTACAAAGATGACTCACACAGAAACAAACACTAAAAACAATTATGAATACACCAGTGTTAAGTATAGTAAACATTAAAGCCCTAACCATCAATTACACAATTATAATTACAGTTATTATCATTATTATTGTTATTATATATATAATTATTATTATTATTATTATTATTATTATATGTATAATGATATTTTAATATCACAGCTATTTTTATAATTATTATTATTAAGTATTTGTTATTATGATAATTGCTGATACCAACAGGTAATTAATACATCTGTTTTACATTTACATTTTATTTCATACTGTTGCTGGGTGATTTTGACTGAATTTGAAGACATTTTGACAAATTGTTTATTTAGATTTGAATTCAAATGTTTAATACATTTTTCAACAATTAAACAAAAATGTAACTGGATCACTGAATTAAAGTGCAGTTTTTCACTCCAGTAAAAGTTTCATAATGTGGTGTCACATCATACAATATTACTACTGCATCTCCTTTCTGTAGTGTGCACTGTATCTTTTGTAATGTAGTCTGTAAAAGTGAATATGTACTTAGCAGCTCAGTCTGTAGGGACTTGGCTTGGGAACCGGGGGTGTAGATGGTTCAAGTACCATTATGGACCAAGTATGGACTGTGCACTCGTAGCTGGAGCCAGGTTTCCCTTGAGCAAGACACCGAACCCACAACTGTGCATTTAATGGGCTTTAATCTGACATCTCTCTATTTGTGCATGTACAAGGTCCTGTTTTTACCTTTATTGTTGACTTCACTCTTGGCCTGTGTGTAATGTGTGTAATGTATAACAGCAACAGAGTGTAAAAATGTAATTTCTTCGTGCAGGACTAATAAAGTGTGTCTTCTTCTACTTAGATTAACTTTTGTAACTACCATTCATCTTCTTTCTCTGGAATGCATTTGATGGGTGTGTAGCTGTCTAGATGATTTATTGCTTTTAATTAGTTGAAATGGCGGCATGCCGGTAACAAAAAAAAAAGTTTGTTTTCATGAGGTGCTCTCAAAACATCTGTGATTGGCTGAAAGAAACTGTATATGCCAACACTGAAGACTGGTTCTGCACTTACGTTAATGAATCAAAGAGCGAAACATTCAGAAAGGTAAGGACAGATTCTACATGAAGTAACACTAAAAACATGGCCAAGATGGGATATTTGCATTCATCAGTGATTTTCATTTGACAATTGGATTGTTTTTCTTTCTTTTTTTTTAGATGAAGGCATTTGGAATAAAGGCTGTTGCTCTTGTTATGGTGATTGCGCTCGTCTCCAGCTCTTTGGTAAGTCAGTCTATATACTCTACCAAAATTTACAACAAGGACGAACTCTGGAATTCTCAGTGTTTATTCTAAAACGTTTAGAGTTTAATTTTTGTGCTTCATTTTAAAGGCTAAACCTACCCATGTCATTGAGAAGCGCTCAGATAAGGAGGTCAGTATTTAGTTTGGATATAATCATGTAAATCACATAGTATTTTCTGACTTTAAACTGCCATTTTCTAATCAACTATGAAAGGAAAAATAGAGATAAAATTGAAATGTATATGATTCTTCTACACCTTCTTGATTCAACCCTGTACAGACCAACAACAACAGCAACAGCAACGCCCCATCCTTGGCCCGTGTTACTGAGGTGCTCATGATCCTGAAGTACCTCAAGGACTTGACTCACCAAAATACTGCAACTGCAAAACCATGATGTGATCATGCTCTGATTAAATAACTTGCTGGTTTAATACAAATGAAATCAATAAAGAGCCAAAGCTGTTCATTTCCTCTTGGTCTTTATTTCTAAGAATATCTAGTTGTACAAAAAGTGGGAGAAAGATTAAATACACTTTGTTTGGAGTCTGACAAAACATTTTTAGTAGCAACAGTTATCTTACCGGAATAAAACATGTTTTAATTTACAAACCATGTTTTGGTATTCTGTAACTGTGTGCATGTTGGTCTGATCCCCATAGCTTCATGAAGGAAACAACACTGCCACCAAGCAACTGTTAAAGTTACTGCTACCACACAGTGTTCAAGCATAGACAAGAATTGCCATAGCAACCCCACAACAGGGAATACTTTTAGCAAAAGTGCAATACAGTAATGACTCAGGCTTGTGTCTGACCCTGGGAGATTCTACCTGGAAATTCAGTGAGAAGAAAAACATAAAAATGCCCTAAAATTACCTTTTTAAACTTTTGTTTGATTTCATGGATTACATGCACACTGCTTAAATCACACATTCACATATATTTGTTCATAGTTCAAAGTGATGCATTGATACTCTCTGTTGCAGTTTAACACAGTAACACAGTATTAACCAAATCTGTCCCCTGCTTTATGAGGCTTTTCTAAACTGTGTCAGCAGCTGTTTCTGGTGTTGTACTGCAATTTGTTGGGTTTTCTTGATCTCCATATCACACCAGGGATGAAAACACAATCATTTGAATTTGTATGGGTTGATTTAGCAAAAGAACACAAAGTGGCACTTTAACAGATCCCTTTTCTCTGTGATCTTATTTCAAAGCAACCTCATAGGCAGTGGGAAGCTGCACATTGTCAACTGTTTGTCATATGAGTTAAGCAATAAGCAATATTCTGGTAGAGACACACATTTATCAACACCAGGAGCAACAGTGATTGAAATAAAGCACTAAAGACATGGGTAGTGACACGAACAGGTGTGCCCATAATAGGTGAACAGAAAAAGGAAACTTAGAGAAAGTCAAATTGTTCTAAAAAAAAAAAAAAGAGACTGAAAGACAACATGTACATTGTTTTTATGTAGAAGAGATCTCTGGAAAATACTGTACAAAAACAACACATTTAAAAACAAATTACCAACTCCTTCTAACATAGAAACTCTTTAACCAGATTTCAATGTTACCCAGTGTTATTTAATTACACCAAATGAGAAATTGTAGATGTCTTCTGCATAATTTTATACAAATCGCCCAGTAATTTCACGTGACATAACATTTGTAATCTTTGGGATTTCCACAATAATTACATTTGTACTTCAGTTATTTTGTGCAAAGCTTGGCTGTGCGTAATGACTGAAAAGGCAATAATTTCCCTAGATGTATCTTCATATATGTCTGCAGACATTGTGGGACTCCTGCATTACTAAACATAACAAGCCTGTCAGGAAATGACACATCATAAAACCTGTTGCCAAGATGATAATTTTATGAGCTGCTTGTCAATGATGTGTTACTCTGATTTTTACCTGATTCATTTTGCTTTTGCCCCTAAGGGCTAAAGTCTCTGTTTCTTGATGTATATTCTGAAGTCTCCCGTAGTAGATGTTAGAGTCTCTGTTTTTGTGATTTCTTCCCAATGGAAAATTAAATGATTAAAGGAACAAAGGACAAATAAATTTTTCTAAATGTAGCTATACAATAAAAAACAGTAATCTTTGGCGCCTGGTTAGCTCACCTTGTAGAGTAGGTGCCCATATATAGAGGTTTACTCCTCAATGCAGTGACCGTGGGTTCGACTCTGACCTGCAGCCCTTTGCTGAATGTCATTCCCCTTCTCTCTCCACTTTCAAGTCTAAACTGTCCTATACAAATAAAGGCCAAAGAATAATCTAAAATATATATATATATATATATACATTACAAAGCCCTTTTAAGCCCTTTTTATTGTTTTATCTTGTCAGTGTGAAATAGTACAAACAGGAGGAGGGGAAGCAGAGGGAAATAAATAAATAAATAGAGAAATAAATGATACTAATACTAATAAAATAATAATGTTGATGAGTAAATTCAATACCATATTTTTGGGGGTTTCTTGTTGTTTGAGGGGACCCAGCCCTCATCCATATCCGTCCGTATAATTATCTAACTACTTTTAAAAATGTTTAGCCTGTAGTCAGGTCTTTGAAATAGTAATTTCCCTTGGTAGCCTAATCAGAGCAGATAGAAAAGATTATAAAATTTATGTTTATTCATTTGCAAGAAAACACAGAGCATGATGATGGACCCTGTGAAGCATGAATAGTTTAATATCAGTGTTGGTCTTCACACTTTTGCCCATCATTGGGAAATAAAACCTTTTGAAATCTCTAGACAGTCAGAGATATAATCTCTGGATGACACTTGCAACAGGTCGTATAATTTAATGACTGCTATATAGGAAATAAAAGCGGTCAACCCTGAGTAAACAAGATGATTACAGTATTTGGAAAAGGATTGAGCAAGTATTGTTTTGCAAGTGGAAATATAGCTCTGGGCAACATATAGCTTATTACTGTTTTGCAAGTGCAGAGTGCTTCAACAGCTTATCAATCAACCCCTACTTTGACAGCAAATATTTAAAATTCTTTTCTAAATATAACTGTTAGAGCTTGTAACTGTAATATTCTCCATTTATCTCAGAATTCAAATGTTTTCTTCAAACAAAAGAAGGGGAAGTGTGTGTGTGTGTGTGTGTGTGTGTGTGTGCATGTGCATGTGCATGTGCATGTGTGTGTGTGTGTGTGTGTGTGCATGTGCATGTGTGTGTGTGTGTGTGTGTGTGTGTGTGTGTGTATGTGATTAGCTGTACCATTAGGTCAAAATACTTTAAGTCTATGAGGATTATAAACAGGATGTGGACCTTTAATGTTACAAAAGCGCAGTCTAGTCGGGTAATGAAATTGTGTTCACGCCTATTTTGGTTTTGGCTGCCATGAGACCGACCACATCTGACATGAAGTAACACACCTTACAGTGCAAGAGCATTGTGGACACACCGAGGCTGTTTAAAAGCTAATGGAGTTTCCTGGAGGGACCAGCTTGAAGGTAGCAAACACAGACTTACTATTTCATTTATTATTTAACTGCTTACACTCTACTGTGGCACAGAGGCAGCTCTAACTGTCAAGATGAAGTTCTTTCTTCTGGTGATTTTCTGCTTGATCAATTACCCTGTAGCTGTAAGTACCAACAAATTAATACATATGTTTTTCTTGCTACAGTCTTTATGATTTTTTTTTAGCTAAAATGAAAAACAAACCAGTATTTAATTGAATGTTTTTTGCAGAATTGTCATCATCATAGCAGCAGTGATTCAGACAGCGATGAGGTAAGAAAGAATTCTCATCACTATAGCAGTGAGTCTGACAGTGATGAGGTAAGCATTCAATATTCAAATAATGTATCAACTATAGTGACTTTATAGCAAAATAACTATAGACTGACAGAATATTTGATTGTGTTTATTTTGTCTTGCTACAGAGAGGCAATCGTCGCACGTGGTTTGTTCCCAAGCGGTTTCCTCCTTGGCCTTCTATCCCTTTCTGGACATTTCCTGGTCTGTGGCCGCAGCCACCACCAGCTCCTGTCCCACCTCCACCACCTCCACCTCCCCCCTCCCCCTCCACCTCCACCTCCCCTCCCCCTCCCCTCCCCCTTCCCCTCCCCTCCACCTCCACCTCCACCTCCACCTCCACCTCCCACTCCAGCACCAAACCCAACCACAACCCGCAGCCCAAGCCCAACCCCCGGCCCGCAGCCCCCCCAGACCACAGTTGTTGTTGTTACCACCACGAGCCCACGAGGAGACAACAGATGACCTGTACTGATCTAAGAGCAGCGATAACAGATTGAGTTACTCAGAGATATTGAAATGCATGAAAGTGTTTGTGTGTGTGTATTTGCATTTGTATATATATATATATATATATATATGTGTGTGTGTTGGTAGTATTTCACCATGATGAGGCCATGTGTGAACCAGATTTTTCTGACTTTTGTTTTGTCGGCATGTTTTCACATTTCAGTATTGGTTCAGCAACCTTTCCACAGTCTCATGTATTTTTCTGCTGAGTCCTTTCCTGAACTTTTCATATAACTTAATGTGTTACCCTCTTTTTTATGCCATAGTCTATATAAAATCCTAGTGAAATGTAGTTTTGTATAGTGATTTTGAACATGTACATTTTGATACGGGATGTCATTATGACTTTTGTTGGAGGTTGGTCTCATGATGGAGGTGGAGTATAGTGTGGGTGGATGCTGATGACACGCTGCTGTAATATCCACTCAGTGTGCGCACACATCACCATCCCTGGATCAACAGCTTAAGAAAGGGATGAATGCTGAGCCTATAATATCTGACTCTTTGCTTCATCAGTGAAGTCTGTCACACTGTACTTTTATCATGACTCAGCCCATTCATCGCAATGCACTGCACTGTCAACTCTTTGCTGGATTTATTCACAGAAACCTTACTGTACAACTGCATTACCATTCTGACAAATATGTACCTGTTTATCCATAACCCTTCTTCAATTTATTCTAAGTTCTTTTTCAAACTGTGGGTTTTGCACAGCTTCTCATTATGAATGTAATCTTTTGTCCCAGTTTATGTTCATCAATGTCAATTTAATTTTGTTAAATAATGTAAACCAGCCAACAGGCAGGGGGTGGTCAATACAATACAAAATCATGCACTGAATTATGACTTTTGATTTTATGATTTGTATTTGGGTTATAGAAACATAAAATAAAACAGGTCACATTTATGTAGTAAAACTCATATTAATAGTGTCTGTTTGTCTGTCAGGTTTTTACTTACTGTATTTCAATCAGGAGAGACTTTGTTGCAGATATGCAGATATTTATTGTACATATGCATAATATGAAATGTACAGAGTCTTTGGGGATTAGACTCCATCGTTAAAAATATTTTAAAGGGGTAGAGAAGCCAGACATATTCCCCCCGATGGAGCCTAGACACTGGTGATGGTGGAGAAGGAACCCGAAGACCTAACGAAGGAGCTGTCTGCCGGAAGGGGACTCAGGGTGCCGTGGTTGACGATGACCAGAGGTGGAAGGGGAGGAGGAGGGTTGCCAGAAAAGACAGCTGATAACAAGGAGGAAGAGATAGTGGTGATTGAAGTTATTTAGAAGTCTTCCTGAAAGAATTCCTACAACCCAATATGATTAAATCATGGAAATCAGAAGAAATATCATGTGTTGAGAACCTCACTATAATAAAAACAAATTATGCTCTGGAGTTCTTAATGTTGATGCTGTGTGGATGTTACACTCGATAACAGATTACTTCTGTTATCTCCCTAAAATAAACCCTTTGCTGTTTCAGTTGAGACGGGGAATTTTATTAATCTTTTTAACCAAATCTGGCAAGTATAGCTTACCCTAAGCAAGTTTTAATGTGGTACCACTTAGTTGATTAATAATTTGGTAACCATACATGCTGCAACCAAGACTCATTTAAAATGTAAAGCACTTAAACTCATTTTTTTGTAAATTTAATTAAAATTCTGTCAGAAGTATAGCCAGATTCATATTTTTTTAAATAATTGAATGCAGAAATATTGTGTAAGACTTTAATGATCCCTAAAGGTGAAATCACTCTACAGCAGTACAAGAAACAGTCTGAAGAGGTAGGAAACCGATGAGGAGCTCTAAGGTAAATTACATTCAAAAGCTATATACATGATGTACAATATATCCCAGGCCATGTATGTAACATCACTTGAGCATTGTATAGGAAGCAAATATACAAGTGCAGATGTAAAGAGTATTCATAATATTGTATTCTAAATCAATACTGAACAATATCAAATAACAGTGATTCCGATTTCTGGCATTTGCAAAAGGCATAGTAGTCAGGTGGGTTTTATACTAAGTCAAGCATCAGAGGGAGTGTGTGTCTATCTATTACTGTTGACCATGTAATAGTTACCTGTCCAGCGTGTCAACTTGCTTCACCGTGCAAGCTGGGATGGACACCCGAAACACCTGTATTAGCTAGAAGATATCCTTTTCTGCCTACAATACTAAATCCTCTAGCTGTTACAGTATGCACAGCTATTCTGGGATGAAATGTAGATCCTTGACTGACATTTAAAAGCCTCTAGCTTTAGTCTGCCACCTTGTGCACTTGTGTATTCTTGCAACCCCTGATTGTGTCCATCTGAAAAGACATTGCCTACAGTAAATGTTCAAACACACCACTTACTGACAACGCTATAGGTTCACTCAGTCTTCTGTGTCTGGCTTTCAGGAGTGGCGTCGTATACCAGTGTATACCAGCATAAGTATTCAGAACAAAATTCTATAATGATATTATGTAAAATCCTGGGCATTAAGATATGTTTCATTGATTATGTTGTGTGTTGCATTCATCTAGCCTATTTATTTAAATGTCTACTTTAAGTGCTCTTTAAATGGCCACTTGTGGATTTAGCAGCTTTAGTTATACGTCATACTTTTCTACCATTTCCTTATTAATCTTTTTTTCTTGGTTTCGTTGCACATATTTTGTTTGACCATAATTACATAAGTTAGACACTGACGCACCAGCCTCACTTACAGCTGCTCTGAGTAACAGGAAAACCGCAAATCCTGGGTTCTTATGTGTTTGATTATTCATTTCTGTAGACATTACAGCACCATAATTGAAGGAAAACAGGCAGTTTGGGGCATTTAATGGATTTTCTTTGGCTTCCACCTCATTGCTTCATTCACACAGAAGATTAGGTTGAATTTGTCTGTTTTTTCTGTCTTGTGATTGGTTGTTTCACTTTGTGAGCAGTGCATAAGTCAATGTCCCCTCGCGTAGTGTTTCAAGTGCTCTAAGTGGACACTCCCTCCAAACGTTCATTGACCTTGTGGGAACCATTGTGTTTTTGGAAATGATTATCTTAATACTATTATCATGTTTTACCATAGTGTCTGCAGTACCAGTAAGTAGGCTCATTTATGGACCATATTTTAAAAAACAACATCTGAAATGTTGTTTCCTGAGTTTGAACATGTGTGAGTCAAATGCAAATCTGTTGTGACAATGATAATTTGGGGATTTTTCATTTATATTTTCAGGTCCGTCCGGATGTTCTTCGTCCCCTGCTTTCACAAGGAGGAGCCACTCAAGCTCAAAGAGTTGTTGAAGCCACAAACCAGCAACCTGATACTCAGACACCGGCCCCACTTTGCCCTAATGTGGAGCAACCACAGTCTGGGGTCCAGCAGCAGCCAGGGCCCCAGGCTGGCCCACAGTTTCTGCCACCCACACAACACCACACCTGGCTTCCACTAGGGGGCAGTCCAATGATCATCCCTCAGCAGCCGAATGTCTACGGATCTCAGCCTTCTAACCAGCCGACACTCCCACAGCAGCCTCTGGTAGGGCATGAAGAGAAAAAACATCTGGAGAAAAATGTGCAGCAAACTAAATATGATTAACAATATATTTGTTGTCTATTATTTTCTTAATTACAACAATACAATAAATCCCAGAGATTCTGTTCAGTGAATTAGAATGCAACAAATGTAAACCTTTCTTTTTTCTTCAGATTTTCCCGCCTTATACATACTTTCCTGTTTTCTCATCTCCCCATAGGAATCAACTGGTAAGATGTAATTTTTTTTATTATAGTATAGTATAGTGTTTTCTGAGTCTTCTCATGCACTCCAAACAGCATGTACTGCTCTGTACTGAACTAAAGACTGTAGATGCAAGAATATTTTCCAACCACAACCCATCTTAAACGATTTCACCTGGGGGGTCTTTAACATATTTCTACTGTGCAAGTTTTGTGCTGTCATTATGTACTGTATAGGAAACCTGAAACAGCCATAACAGACAGTGTTGTTGGAAAAAAAGACATCTGTACTTTGCCTCAATCTCACACTTGATTTATGGCTCAGAGATGGAAACTTTAGATGCTGCTTTGCTTTGAACATGTTTTTCTGCCACAAGTGATATTGTAATTGTGATACTTTGTATATAATTGTCTGATGTTTGATGAGTAGGAGACGGTTTGAAGTGCAATTTTGTCTTGTCTCAGTGCAGAAACTGGTGAAATAAATGTCATTTTCTGTCCTCCAGTTCCCCCAATATGGATTCCCGATGATTCTTGAATCACCTTTTCCACAAACTCCAGAAAATCAACCTCCAAACAGTCCGCTGTTACCTGCAGAAACACCTTCTGGAGCTGCTATAGGAGATGCAGCTCAGACAGGGCAGCAGCAACAACAGGTGTCTACTCTTATAAACTTGGGCAGAGTCGGACAGCAGTGCTCATATAATAAAATAGATAACATATTCTACTTCAAAAAGTTGCCAAACTTAAGGCAAAGTAAATCCTGCATTATACTCAGTCTGATTTTCATCCACAGAATCCTCAAATTGTATATATGCTCCAGCAACCCAAGGTAAATGCAAAATAAACTCTGTAAACTTAGATATAATCATAATTATTGCCCAGTCTGGTTTTATAATATTCTTTCTGAATGTGTTTTATTTGACATTTGCTGTCATTGTTTACTAGAGCTCTCTGCTTGGCAGTCTAAGCTCTGAGGAATTTCAGGTAAGACAGCCAAGATTTTTTTCTGTCTCTCAGCTTGTTTAAACATTGTACTCAGTGAACCCAGTGATCCCATTGAGGATCCAATTGTTCCCCCTCCTGGGCCTCTTACAGTACCTTTCCTCTCTTCTGTGTTTCAGATGGCAGCTAAATTGGGCCAGCTAGATGTTTACCTGAACACTGTGCTCACAAACCCACCTGCAGGAGCCGTTCAGCACATGATCAGGGCCGCGGGGCTCGCAAACCCTGAGCAGAAAGGCATCGTCCCAACTGTTGGGACCTCTTTACGTGGAGTCGTGCAGACACAAGGACCGGCCAGCTCTGGACCACAGCCAAACACTAATGGCCTCCCTGCAGGTTTGAAGAGACCAGCGCAAGAGGCAGCCACTGTCCAAACATCTGTTCAACCCAAACTGCAACCCACTCAAGGAAACCTAGTCTGAGACTGCAGCCACCGGCAGAGATAACTTGAAAAAAATGTTTTTCTTTTTAATAGTTAGAATAATAAAGAGCGAACATGAATTATTTCAACCTGCGTCTCTATTGCTGTTTTTTTTTTCTTTTTAGGATTGTAGTCTTAAACCTGCATTCACTGATGTTTTTGGCCAGTTTGGAGTACTAAAAACAAGCTGTCAACAAAATATTATCTATTATATCATCTTTTAAGTTGATATGGTACACGTGTTCAAAGAGAGGAGTCTTGTTTGTGTCCATCTGATCAATAAAATTGATTGATTTTCTTAGCAACACCCTGATTGTGTGTCACAAATTTAAAACTACAGCAGTTTTTGCTATAAACACAAGAAAACACATATTTTCCATTTGTGCATAGCATGTCCTTTTTTGGTCTTTACATTTAAATTGTGTTTCATAAAGTTGAGTAGTTCTCACACATACTGTATGTTTGAAACTAGTAACCCATCCTATTTAAGAATTACAATTAAACTCAACATGCCTTGAATAGTTCTTACTCAGTTTTTCTCACAATTTCTGGATTTTGGCCAAAGTGCAGCAATTTGTTTCAAGCTCTCACCAATTGACTGAAGCCACCAAATCAGTCTATTTTTCGCAAAAGGTGAATGAGTGGAGTCAAAATGAGGAAGTTCTTAATAGGCCTCAAACATGTTGTGATTGTCATGAAGAAATTAGAAAAATTGTACAACTGTAAAATAATCATAACATTCATCATCAAATTATAATCAGCATTAATAGGTTTTAGAATCACCAACTAAATTAAATAAATCTATTACAGCTACAATATATAATGTTAGTTTCAAAAGCTTTACTTTACACCATCTGGATACATTTGACTCCTAATCAAATGCAACCCTGATGCTGCAAGGGTTCACCTAATACAACAGATCAGTGAGGAACTGAATGTGATTGATGTGCGTCTTGAGCCAAAAATGTGTCACAAGATTTCTCACAGATATATGGCCGCCAATTTTGTCATCATAAAAACAGAAAATCCTTGGCCTGCCGCCAACACCTGTCCTAGATTTGCTCGTCCTTAATTCTGTCAGCAAATAAATAGGAGTAAATCTCTCTGCAGTGATCACAACCGTCCTCAACAATCCTTCAGTACTCTTCTGTTGCCGGATAGGAAAGGTAATGTATACAACTAATATATGACGGGATATCATAAAATAACAATTTATTTAAATGCTCTTTCTGACTGACTATTGTCAAATCTAATAACAAAAAAAATTAAAAATCTCTTTGACAGCTTCATTGGAAATGAAATTCATCCTGCTTGCTGCCTGCATCCTTGGGGTGGCTGTCTGTGCCCCAGTAAGGAAGACAACCTCTATTCCTAAAATATTTATCCTTCTTATTTCTCTCTCATTTATGTTTTAGCACTTCATAATGTAAATATTTGACAGAACTATCTTACCCCAAGGTCCATGTAGCTTTTTCGGAGCCTTCACGTAATTGTTATCAGCAGATGCCGTTTTATCAATTGTCCTGGAATTGCAGATGTTCAGACTTCCACTTTTTTCTGAGCACTTTAAGGACTTCTTCTGCATGATGGCTGTTGACAATGTTGTCAGTGAATAATACTGCATTTATCAATAAGTCTAAATAATTGATTTTACACTGATCTGCATCCCATTGATTGTGCAGTATTTTCTCATCTTTTTCACAGACGGAGATATTCATGGAGTTTGACATCCATCACGCTCCGGCTGAGGTACAGTAAGACACAGCTCAGATCAACTGGTGTAAACTATGACATACACACAACAACCACAGTAAAAGACACATTTTCAAACATCACTGAATAAGCTCTGCACACAGGTCTGCTATTATGTGTTCACCACTGATGGTAATGTCTATAGCTGAGCCTGTTGATGGCTCTTTTACTTGTACTTGGACTTTTTTTTTCTAACAATCTACACTCATCTAAAGGTTAAAATGATCTTCTTCTAAACATGATCTTCTTCGTAGGCAGCCCAGGCTATTCCTGCTGGAGTGCCACTTAAAAGTCTAGATGTTGTAAGAGCAAATATATATTGTTTACACCATTTTGTATGAATTGTATTTAATAGTCACTCTTTTATTTGATAATCTGGACAATTTTCATTTCCAGCTGCTCCCGGTTGATGCCCAGAGGCAGCCTGTTGGGGGACCTGTGAGTGACATAGCTTGATTTGTGTGTGTGCATATATATATATATATAGTATCTACTTTGCAGACAATATTTAAGATGCAATAAAGCCCTACACTGCCATCTGAATGAAAAATATTTAATAGTATATACAGTCCAAACATATTTAAGTGCATGTGTGTGCCTGCATGTGTTTTCATTGAAAGGTCCGTGGCTTCATCAAGCAGGAGATCCTCGAGCCAAACGGTAGAGACACCAAGGATGTGGTAAGTGCCTGCAGATTTTCATTTCTCTGACAGAAGTTGTGTGAGATTTAATTGAACTAATTATGTCTTGTCTTTGTTATCTGCTATAGTTCATCCCTTTTGGTTTTGATACTGCTGTAGCACCCCCTGTTGCTGCTGCCGACCCTGTTGCTCCTGCAGCCCCAGTAGATCCTGCAGCTCCTGTTGCTCCTGCTGCTCCTGTAGCTCCGGTTGCTCCTATTGCTCCTGTTGCTCCTGCAGCTCCCGTTGCTCCTGCTGCTCCTGCTGCTCCTGCTGCTCCAGCTGCCCCTATTGTACCCATCCTTGCTGCTAGTGTCCCTGTAAGAATAACTTCAGATTTTTATTTTGAGCCATATAAGTGTATTAAAGAATCATTAAGACTTGGTGACTGTCAGCTCTGGACCATATACATGGTTTGAGGGATTTTAATGTACGATAATAGCTTTAAATGACTGCAGCAGTTAGGAAACTGAATTGAATTAAAGTGGTGATGAGTGCAACGGGTTCATTCTCATAAATCAGTATTGCGTCAGAGAAACTATTTCTGCTGAGGTGTTGAGAAACATCCACTCATCAGCAGACAATCCTCACTTCATTTCAGGCTGCCAAACCCAGCGGAGATGATGATGATGATGACGATGACTAAACAAACAAAGATCCGAGTCAGCAGGATAGGAATAGGTAGGAGCAGGACAGGTACACATGCACACAAAATACACATTACATATTTACAAGGCACGAGTGTGCTGTATTACTGCATAATTCAGAACGTTAGGTTTTAACAATATCATTTATTAAACAAAATCGAAAAACAAAAAGTGTCTTTGAATACTTTACTACTGAAAAGTTTTTTCATCACAAGAACAGTTAAAATGTACATGCTTCGCTTCCCACTTTAGGTGACCACTGCAATAAGACCAGCAGCCTACCCCGCTGAAAGACGACCATCCAACACTGCTGTTTCCCAAAGTATGAAAATATAGTGCAATGCTTTTGAAAAATAAATGGTGGTATGTTTTCTTATGAAATAAATGGTTCTCTGCAGTTGGTGCAATGCTTTTCTGTGGGGAAAAAAGTGGCAAAAG
The DNA here is from genome assembly GCF_010015445.1 of Perca fluviatilis. Taxonomy (NCBI): domain Eukaryota; kingdom Metazoa; phylum Chordata; class Actinopteri; order Perciformes; family Percidae; genus Perca; species Perca fluviatilis. The sequence goes on along the minus strand of NC_053112.1, from coordinate 28,786,640 downwards.
AGTTATAACAATAAAAATTGGTACTGCTCTGCAATGAAATATGAGTGTGTTTTTAATCCCAGTTTTAAGTCAATGCATGCTGCTGTTTCCTCGAATAAATTTGCTATGCTTTGTAATAATTAAAAATGGTTCTTTGCTTCAAATAATGTACATATGAAAGATTAGATTTTGAAATAAGATTATTATACAATCATGTAATGTTACTTTGTAAATCAGCTTTTTGACTAATTTCTACATGTTGCAAGTTACAACTACAAACAGGCAGACATTAGCATATGAAGTTCACGCAAACTAACACAATAGGGAAGTTTTACTCTTTTTCAGATTGTTTAAATGCAAAATTTCTTTTACTAATTCTAGCTTATGACAATACAGTCATACCCTCAGTTGCCTGGATAGACTCTTCTCTGTGAAGCTGTTCTGCTCTGCTGTGATGCATGATTTGGAAAAACAATTAACATGCAAGCAACTGGAAAACAAGCAATATTACATTTCATATAACAATCACATAAGTAATAGACATAATAATGAAGATTCAGATGTTTATGCTACAATGTGGCACATAACTTATAAAACTGTTGTGATAGCAGAATGAGGAGAAGGCAGTGGGAAGGTGCACACTGCTTTAGACATTGTAATCAAGCAGTCTGCTATTACACAGAAAGTGGATTTGACCACTGGTCATTTAGCAAAGCTGAAGACTAGACACCTGTTCTGCACCTAGTGATTTGGTCATATCACTCCCATCGGCTGTGATTGGCTTTCAGGTGAGCTGGGGCCCTATAAAAGACAAAGTAACTCTGTAGAAGATACGATCAACTGGCATCATCTCCCACATCTACATTCATCATCCTCTCTAGACGGTGAGTATTGAAGAACTTCAACATATTATCATAAATCTTTTTCTAATAGGTAGCCAAAAATCCAGTATGACTCTGATTTTTGTAAATGTAATGATGAATTGTGTTTGTAGGACTTGGATAATCAGCAAAAATGAAATTGGCAATCCTGTGCCTCTCTCTGGCTAGCATGGCTTCCGCTGCACCTGTAAGTTTTAAAAACACAGACAAAGGTTGCTCGACTTCATTTTCTAAATGCAGGTAAAGATCAAATGTTTCCTTGTATCTCACTATTTCTGTTTTTGCTTTCATTTTCAGTCCATCTTTCATTACCTGCCTCATTACGGTGTTTCCAGACAGCAGGTTCCGTCCTCACAGGTAATCATGCATATTGTGTGTGCTGTTTAACTTCTGTGTCAAAGATTGCTAATATGCAAAAGAAAGCAATAATATATAGTACACTATTGAGCAAAGGTTCCTTGTGATATGAAGCACAGCAGAAATATTGATATGTGGAGATGACTGTCTACTGATAATTTTCCATCCATTCAGATGAGGAATCCCTTTGCAGCTGGTCAGTCTCTTCCAAACCCTGGAATAGCTGGCGCTTACAGTGTGGAACTTGTATGTCAAATTCTTTCTCATCTCATAGGCTTTCATTTCACTGAGATTTGTTTTTTATGCTCTAGCTGTGATTGTGACAAATGCTTACAGTACACTTATGTTTATTTCTGTTTTTCTTTCCTAAGATTTATCCTCAGAGCTATGGTGTAGCTGGATCAAACCCTGCACAGGTAAGAACATGCACATTTTATGGTAAAAACATCACCTAACTGCTCACTACTTTTCATTGATTTTTCTTTTTTTTCTGCTGCGGCCCTTTTCCTCCCAGGGTTTCATCAAATACTCCATTCCTCAGCCACCAGGCAGACAGAGTGTGGAAGTCGTAAGTGATGTTTTTTCCCCCCTTTTCAGATTAATAGACGCTATTGGGACTGAAAACACTTCAATTATGCTTGTAGAAGCATGTTTGATACAATAAACAACTTGTTGGAACCAAATGTATTGATATTTTTGTGCTCTTGTATTTTTAAACTTGCAGTACTACCCCTATGACTTCTCCCAGCAAAGGGTAAACATTTTAAACTTTGATATATTATACGTGCATAATGTAAATATGAAATTACTTTTACAGTATATTGTTTTGCATGGTACAGTACTAAATGAGGGTTTGTGCTTTTGTTCCAGATAATGACAAACATCCCTCCTATGACAAACGTCCCTCACATGTCAAATGTGAGACTTATTTATTTGAAATTATGCCTTTTACTGTTTCTTTTCATATTTTTCATACATCACATTTTACTCACCTCTTTAATTTTTCTTTTTACAGGTGCTACCATTTGAATATCCCCCTCAAAATGTTCCCCAAATCCAAATTGTGAGGGAAAAGAAAGTATATATAGAGAGAGTCTCAATATACTTTGATTATGTTACTTTGATTCATTCTAAGCATTTCTTCACTTCTGAAGTTTCACTTTTCTATTTTCAGTTTCCCTCATTTGATGCCAATCCTCTTCCATCCCAGGATCCTCTGCAGTCTCTCCAGCAGGACCAGCCCACGCAGACAAGCCAGGTATACTTTGCAATCTATATATGACTTTAATATATTGCTTTATTAGTTTAATAACAGCTGTACTGCAAATCAACACACATATTGAGTGACTATCAATATGAATATATAGCAAATGTCATCTGTAGACTGAGTTTGTGAAAGTAACAATATTTGTTTTAAATTGCTTATTTGTTTTTGCAGATGCCGGCGAAGGTGTGAAGTAGAGAAGCATGAAAATGAGGCAAAACTATTCCTTTCTCCTTTACATTCAGACATCTGCAATAGAACAAATTATGTTAAATGAGTGAATCTGTTTCTGTAACATGTGGATGTGCTTACTTAAGTTAAGATAACATGCTAAGATGATCATACAATAGCCACTTTTTATTAGAAATATTGTTCCGATAGTAACTAAATCAATACAAGGTCAATGAAACTTTACTTTATAGCCTTCATAGATTTTCACTATTTTTGTGTTAATCAAGTACTTTGTAATGCTGTATATATACAGTATATATAACAGATGTGCTGCATATGTTTAGTAACTCATTTGAACTTTTTCATAAATGTAGTTTTCCTTAAGAATTAAAAGTTTTCAAGCAATTTTTGAGTTTCTGTGTTTGATCTAAAAGTATCAATTGGTATTGTTAGTATGTGGTGAAGTGATACATACACAGCTGTAGGGCTGCAAGTAAATATTATTTAAATAATTGGTCATTCTGCTGATTGTTGTATCAATTATCATTATTAATGAATTTTTGTTCTAAAGAAATTCCAACGGTCCAACGGTCCAAAACCCAAAGACTTTTAGTTTAAAATGATATAAAACAGAGAAAAGCAGCAAAAACCTCACAGTTGAATAGATGAAATGATCCAATATGTTTGCTTGAAAAATAACTTAAACAATCAAAATGGTTGCTAATTAATTTTCTGTTGATCAACCAATTGCTGTGTGGACTAATTGTGTCAGCTTTACACATCTGAAGTCAGCCGAAAACCATCTTCTGCTTTTTTTCTGTTGTGTATATCTGTGACCTCCCAGGCAGCCATTGGATCCATTCAGTTAACTACAGTATATGGTACAAGACTCAACATGCAGGAACGTGTAAGAGATAATTCATCGTTTACAGTGGATATATCTTCTCAACAGTGTTGGGAGTAACGGCGTTTAAGTATAACGGTGTTACTAACGGCGTTATTTTTTCAGTAACGGAGAAATCTAATTAATTACTTTTCCCATCGTTGCAACGCCGTTATCGTTACTGAGAATATACCGTTGCGCGTTACTTGGTTGAATGAAGCGCGAGGTGTCAGGCTTTGGCTACACACCAGCTGCACGCTCTGACTATCACTAACACAAGACAGCAACAATGGCGACGAGCCAGGGAAATTCAAAGGTAGCGTTCTTGAACTGGAAGTACCGGCACTACTTCTCCCTCATTGAAATTAAAGGCAAGAATGTTTATGTAACATGCACGCTATGCCCAGGAAAAAAGACTTTATCCACGTCTGCCTCAAGCAACTCAAATCTTATGAAGCACCTCACATCAACACATGCTAACACGACACTTGTTGCTGCTGCTAACACAACCCCAAGCCCAAATGCAGCTAGGGTGAGCTCCAGCGAAGGAGACGGAGCCACTCTGTTAAAACAAGCAACGCTCGATTTTTCGGGTCAGCAACAGGTGATACTATATATAGTATATATATTTTTATTCCTCAATCAGTTAATATAAACATCTTTGACGTTAAAGATGTTATAGAACGTAATAGCGTTATAGAACATAAAAAATAACGTCACAGTTACTTATCTGAGTAACTAATGACTTTTACAATGTGGTAACTGAGTTACTAACTCAATTACTTTTTGGGAGACGTAATTTGTAACTGCAACTAATTACTTTTTTAAAGTAAGATGACCAACACTGCTTGTCAATGTTAATAAGCTTTAAAATATGGGGTATGGGCACTGGCTGCCAAACACCATTGAATTATTGACCTATATTTTCAGAAACATCAAGCTCAGAAGGTAATCAGTATGCTGGATATAAAATACTGAAATGTGGCTTTGCAAATGTTTTTGTACTAAGGAAAGGACTGCATTCAACACATTTATTAGACCTCAAGGATACACACAATGGGCCCTATTTTAACGATCTGAAACGCAAGTATGTAAGTAGCTTTGTGGGCGGATCTCGGGCGCTGTTGCTATTATACCGGCGGGATAAATGAGTTTTGCGCCCGACGCAAATCTAAAATGGGTTGGTCTGAAGTAACTAGGTGTGGTTTGGGCGTAACGTTAAAATAACCAATCAGAGCGTCATCTCACATTCCCTTTAAGATCAGGTGCGCTTGTTCCATGGCTGATTGCTATTATAACAGCGGATTTGCCTGGCGCACGCCAGCGGGAGCTGTCCGAGATGCGGCAAAGTAATAAATGCCCGTCTTGACCGGGTGGTGATGCTGCTGCGGCCTCTCGGGCGCATCTCCTCAAGTCTGGAGAGGATTGCTGCAGCCATGGAGCGTGGGCCTCCAAACGCACCACCTGCACCTGTTGTTCCCCTTCCTCCTCCCCACACTCCATCTCCGTCCACCCGCTCCACCAGGAGCGCATTACTCCCGGACCAGATTCCGCCGGAGTTTCCAATCCCACCGTAGTTCAACATCACGTCCTCTAATATTTCCTCATTTATGTCATCAACACATCCATGATTCATGGAAATGTTGTGTAAAACACAACAAGCCACAAAGAATGCTGCGACTTTTCGAGGACTGTACTGTAAAGTGCCTCCTGATCTATCCAAACACCTGAAGCGCATTTCTTTACGGTACATCAAAATTACAACACACAGTGAACATAATTTGCCACAGTGGTTGAGCAAATTCCCCCACAGTGAAATGTAACTGTCATAGAAAAATAAATACCATGAAGGGAAATCTTCCTGATCTTCCTGATCCTCGCTCCCCTGGGGACAAGCCTGTCAAAACATGACTTAACATTTATCTCTTTAAAGACACTTAAAATACACAGGCGCCTTCCTCTCACGCTATAACTGTCTCTTCCCCACAAGTTCTCTTTCCTGCAGCATTCATCACATAAATTCATAACTTCTATCACCCACAACAGAGGAGATGTTGACAGCAGGTTTACTAGGCTTAATTTGACTTGCTACAACTAAAGTATGATGGCTTATGTACTGCACAGTAATTCTGTGAAGTTATAATGGCACGTAAAAATGCACAAACAGAATAAGAGTGGTTGTAAAAAAACGCTATTATCGGACAATGAGAGGATAACACCTGTGGGTCCGGTTAAAGAAAGAACTGGCATCATGATTTAGGCAACAGAACATATAGAACTGTTTTATAAAGATATATAAAGACCCCTTTTTTTTTTTGTTTTCTATTTTTTTTTTTTTTTTTTTTTTTTTTTGTCACAAAACATTTTTTTTTTTTTTTTTTTTTTTTTTTCTTACTTTTTTTATTCTATATGTAGACACAGCGGTGTCTATATATTTATTAATTTGACTTATTTTTTAAAAGTAAGTGCTGTAGTACAACTAGCAGGAGACAATTTATAATTGAGGTAAGTTTGGAGACACTACCTTATTTAAACATTAAATTAATAAATATCTTTGTTGTATCTCTTTTCGGTGTTGTAATTTGTAGACGTCCCTCAGCACTTGTCTTACTGCCCGGTAGCAGCAGCAGCAGCAGCAGCAGAGAGCAGAAGCCAAAAGGCAAGTGTTATTTAAATAAACTCCTGGTGTACTTACAAACTTTCCAATCCATCGTTTTATAAGTACATAACCTATTTGTACTACTATAGAAGTTTGGTATAATTTCGGGCATTATTAGTGGGGTCATTTACGAGATACAGAGTTGGATTCATTAGCGCCTGCACTAAGCTATTCAGCTGATCACGCTAACTCGTCCAATGTTCAACCCAGCTGAAAAAGCTTCTGGAGGGTTGTTTGGCTCGAGGTCACTTTAAGTATTACACATGATATTAACACAGTATGAAATCACAAAAGTAGACAACTGTACCTGGTAAATAGCAGAATAGTGTCTCACAATCACATTTGTCACTATAAAGAGCTCCAGTTAACTAAAATTAAAACAGAAATTATTCAGTTTACTGTTGCCACGGTTGTATCATAAAAGTTAGGTTATCAAGCTAGGCCTCAACCAGACTAGCAAGCTAGCACAACGTGGTGAGCTTTTTCATTTAAGCTAAAACAAAAGAAACAAAATAAGTATAAAATTTGAGACCTCCCGTGTGGATATACTAGATGCATACTAACATATTATCACAATGAACACATTTACCTAAATATATCAGTGGAGCTGGAAACAGGCTACTGCAGACTGGTGATGGTGTGTAAGAATTTACCGTTAAAGGGATACTTCACCAATTTAGCATTAAGCTTTGTATCAGCAGAAACACGGTAGTATTTTTGAATGACCGTGCTTCCCTCTCTCATGTCCCCCTGAGACGAGAGATCTCTGTATTGTGGGTCTGGAAAAAATCTTCCGATGGCGTAAAACGACGATTTTTGCGTCATCGGAAGATTTTTTGCCCAGAGGCAATGGACTACAGCCAGTAGTAGGAGCTAGTTCTGCATGTTTTCAACCCGCCCACAGGGGGTTGGACTGTCGTCTTTCTCCGAAGATTGCCGAAGCAAAACGAGCGTCATCCATCTTGAATCCTTGCTACTGGCTTCTCAGCAGAAAACTTTTAGATAGATAGATAGATTTATTCAACCCGAAGGAAATTTTAGAACAACAATTATGAGCATTCAAACTACCTATACATTGGTACAGATCAAGGAATATTACACTTTATTACACTTTATTACAGACGGAATACTCAACACACTATGCAAGTTTCGCCCACCGGCTATGGAGACCAGCGGTGTTGCTCAATGCATCTGGCCGGTAAAGGGAAATCATCAGCGGGGAACGCTGAATGAGTGTGCCAGTGGAAAACTAACGCTAGCCGGCCGCCTGTTCCATCAATCCTGCTTGCAAGTGTCCGCTCATTAGACAATAAACTGGACTACATCCAACTTCAATGAAACTCCCAACGTGAGTTCAGAGACTGCTGTGTTTTCGTTGTTGTGGAAATATTGCTGAACAACAGTACGGTAGGACTATCCAGCTACCAGGCCGGCTGCTCTGTCGACGGGTAAGACTAGCTAGTGAAGGTGGGCTGTGTTAACATGGACTGCCTGGTGCAGAAATGGGGTGCTTGTATCCAACTAACTGCTAACTGCTGGTGGAGTTTGTGACTGTAAAATGCAGACCATTCTATATTCCAATGTTGTTTTTATATATTTTAATTGTGTAACCACTTGAGCCACGGTGAAACGTTTTGTGTGTATGGTTGAAATGACAATAAAACACACTTGAGTTGACTGTCTCACTGTCTGTAAACGGTAGGTGTGGCGTGGGAGTAGACGCTAAAGCAGCGAAGCAAGTGCATTCTGGGATTTGGTGTCTTTCATCCACATCAGCCAAAAACACATTTTCTGGCTTTTCTCGGCCTAGAAGCCACCAATTTCAAAAAAACATTTCACATTTCTACTACATAAGTGACCCAATTTAAAGATATATTCATGGTAAAAATATCCCTTTAAGTCTGCAGAACCAATAGATGGCGCTCATGTTACAGAAAAAGCCTGTCTCATATGGAAACTACTAGCCAAATGAAAAGTTACCTTTTAATGGCAAGTGGCATTATTAACTCCGCTCTACCTGTGCCCCTCTACCTGCCCACTCGCCTCTCACTGAAAATGAATTACGAGGCGCAACAATTGTTCCCTGTGTGAAAAGGCCTTGAGACCACTCTGGTCCTCATCGGGAAGAGGTCGGTGAATGATAAAACACAGGGTTTCCATGCCGGGAAGCGGAGTTCGTGTCCTGGGAGTATTCCTTAAGGGGACTGGTGTTTTAATCCAAACCGTAATCTTTTTACGTATAGCCAATCAGAGCAACGCTAGTTGATAGATTCAACTTTTGCTACACATCTTCCTTTTTTAAGAATGACTTCAATGCTTAGAGTCACGGCTAAAGCCGATTCAAAAGACCACTCGCCAGCAGCAGCAGCAGCAGCAGCAGCAGCAGCAGCAGCCATCTTCTTTGTTTTCAAGTAGCAGGGAATTCACACGGAACCGTTGCAACTCTGCCATCCTTATGTTAAGCCCGCCCACCGACTCTATACACGATGTGAATTGCCTGACCAGAATTTGTTTTTTCCAGCTCGCAAGCCAACCGAGAGTTGCAAGACTGACACAGGCTGCAAATTACATTTGCTGCCGCTAGGGTGTCTCTCGATTTCTAGGCTAACTTAAATCACTTTTTATCAGCTAAACTCAACTGCAATGGCCTCTGAAACAACCAGCACCTCATGGTGACCGGTACCTGGCTCACAGTAACTTTTTCTTGGCTAAATTTAACTGTAAAGACCGCTAAACTTAACTGTCATGTAACCGGTCGTCATGTGACCAGCCAGCGGTTGCCGTTATTTCGTAGGATATCATGCAAATTGTTGTGCATAGGTTTTCATAGGACATCATAAGAACTTGTTCATGAGAATGCGTTGCTCCAGGTGGTTTCTCGCCTCAACAGTAGGGAATCCAATTTACTGATTTTTATCTTGTTTCTCTGCTTAAACAGAGCACAATTTATTTAAGTTGGCAAAAGTTAGGCATTCCTGTTGGTACAGGAAATATTCAGTTTACAACCTCATTACCCTTCTCGCTGCACAGTTTTTCAAAGTCGCAAACAATGGAACAATCTCACTATGTGCCAAGTTAACAACAGTAAACGTTTTGAAGAACTAATAAAGTTGTGTAGTGAAACTCATTAGCTCAGCAATTTGGATGCAAGAATGTCTAGAATACAGTTTTGCAGATTACAGAGTAAGTCCTTAATTATCTGATTTAGAACCTGAAAAAATAAACATAAGAAACCTGCAATGTTCAAAATTACTGTCATATACGACTACACCAGCTAAAACAAACACAGGGTCAGTGGAAACATAGACACCACAAAAGTACTTCCCATTGGAAAACACAAACTCCTACTGTAAATCTCAATGATTGATAAGAATGTCTGAAAAACCTGTGTTAAATGTGCTAAATGGTCCAACTGGAAACAACAAAATACTCAAATGCAGTGGTGGATTATTTAAATCTTTCACTGAAGTAAAGGCCCCCGTTAAATAATGTAGAAGTGTATTCAAAATGTACTTAAGTAAAAGCACAGAAGTAATTGTCAACAAAATGTAGTATCAAAAGTAAAAGTACTCAATTTGCAGAAAATAGTCCTTGGGAGTGATTATTATATATGCTGTTATTACATTGTTAACATGATGCAACCGTGTATAAGCAGTATTTTACTGTTAGAGGTGGAGCTAATTTTGTACTTACTTTACTGTTAGATATGGTGTAGTGCAGTGGTTCCCTCCCAAATGGTCACAAGATACATTTTGGGGGTTTTGAGATGATTAATGGGGCATGAAAGAAGTTCTGCTAGACAAATCTGTATTCATTCATTTCTCAGCCTTTTCTCTAATCTTTTCTTATTTTGTGAAATAATGGATAATTTTATAAATAATAGTAAATGAAACCATCTAAGAAGTGGACCTGCTTTCAACTCATAGACATCTGAAACGTGACAAGGGGCACCAATTACACACTGCTCTTTTAAAGGGGTCACAAGCAAAATAAATTAGAAACCATTGGTTTATTCTATAACAGGACAATCTTCTATCACTATCAGTATTATCAATATTTATATTTTTATATTTAGAACACTAAATACTATTTATTAGTGTTGAACTATATATATATATATATATATATATATATATATATATATATATATATATATATATATATATATATACTGTATATGTATATATAATTTTCAAGTCAAACCAAGTGGTGTCTCAATCATTATTATTACATGCTTATGTCATGTCTTGTCTATTTTTTGTTTGGTTTCAGGGCAATAAAGAGAGGCCAATGTGCTAAGCATACTTGCAAAGCATGTAATTACCTAACTATAAGAGGGGCCTAAACCCTTTTTTTTTTTTTAGAGTAAGGAAATTTCTTCAAACGCATAGCTCTGTGAGTTTTACTGGATGTGATTGGCTGTCTCAGGATCTTCCAGTATATAAATGGCATCCATGTTAGAGATGAAGTAGATTTCTTTCCATCCCTGAGGAGACACATCTTAAGTTTCTCTCTGTACAAGGAAAAAAGGTGAGATGGACTTTTCATATGGAAGCAATGTTATATCGATATATGTGTATAATGTCAGTCTCAGAAAACAGAATTATACAAGTTTTATTACCCCACAATGATTTTAGCTGTCAGGTATACATCTAGACTGAGGAGACATTGGCGCTCCTGTTTATAAATTACAAGTGAAGGTTGTTGACCTTTTATTAATTTATATGAATTGTACTATATATTTATTGCTATATTTTGTAAACATTGTGAATTTTTTATGTACTATGGACCTTCCATTTGTGTCTTGAATAAAGTCATTATTATTATTATTATTATTATTATTATTATTATTATTATTATTATTATTATTATTATTATTATTATTATTATTATGTTACACTATTGGAACAGTCCTGCTGAAATTATAGGTCTTAAAGCCAATTATCTTCCTATAATTTTTATTTTTAGAAATGCCTTCTCTTATTTAGTTAAAAGGAAATGAAGAAACTAAATCATGGTTATATGTAACATAATGTGTTTTTCTGTAGAAATAATCATTATGAAGCACTTGGTGTTTATGATGTGCCTGCTGGTCACTACCTTGGCTGCTCCTGTAAGTCTTTCCGAAACATGAACAATCTTAACATGTCATTTAGTCTGCCAACTGATTCCTTTTTTAAGATTTTAAACACTGTTTTGCTATAGAGAAAAATGCATGGAGTCATTGTTGCTTCCTCTTTTCTCTTGCTTGGTGTGCAGGTTCCTGAGAGTGAAAGCAATGAGGAAAAAGTAAGACTTTGGCTTTTCTGTGAGGTTTCTGTGTCCGTCTGCCATGGCATGTTATACCATGTTTTAGTCATGTCATCAGATGTATTGTATGATATGATGTCTGACAGTGAGAGGGTAATTGGCTTAATTGCATCACATGTCTGGAGATGTCTGGTATTTTGTCAGCAGGTTGCAGCACATGCTAATGATGCCCTGAGGTGGATGGAGATGTACAGGCTTTACCAGCAGCAGGTAGTGGGGGTTATTTTCACCAAAAAAGACAACAGAAAAACAAATATTTAAATCATCATCAGTTCAGATAATTTGGCATCATTAATTATAATTATTCATCTTTTTTTTTCAGGGAGTAGTTGGAAACCCCTTCCTGCCTGCTGCTGATGCTCCTGTAAGTTTACATTTGTTAGACTCTAAGCTTACTTTAGTTTTAGATTTATATGAAAACTTTAACATAAACTTTGGCATTATGAAGTTTGTGTGTTACTTATTAATGAGCTATTCATTTGTTTAGGCAGATCCAGCTGCGGCAGCAGCGGTAAGCTCACATACAGCACCACACAATCTAATCTGTCAAAATTCCATATGCTGTTTTAGTTAAACGTGTTTTATTTATGCAGGTGGATGCTGCACCAGCCCAGCCAGCTGATGTCGCCCCTCCAGCTCCCGTGGCTGCTGGAGACGCATCAGAGGAGGAGACAGAGGTGAGCAGACATCTTCATACCCAAACTGAACTAAAATATTGTTTGTTTAACAGAAATAAACTATAAATGTAGATCTCTCTTTGATATAAATAGCATTACAGGTACTCCAGCTGAAGGAGCCAAACAAAAAAAGTACATTATGATTTGCCATGCATGGACAACAAAAACACCCGCCATTGAATATACACTGACTTGAAATTGTAAAAACAGCATACATGCAGTAAAGGAGCATCCACTAAAGGAAACGGGTGCACTTTTTCTTCACTTCAGTTGGGAGCTCTCATTAAAGAAATACCTGCAGTGTGTTGGTTTTCCCAAAGAAAATTCAGGAAAAAGGTATCACTCCAGTGGTGGTAAAAAAAACAACTGCTGAGTCACCTCATGTGTTGATCATTTTGCTGAATAGTAAGAAAAACACAGGTATATCTACCAGCATGCACAATACCAAGACCCTGAAACTGAAGCAGCAGAATGGAATTCAGCCATAATTAATTGCACGTGTGTTTGTTTTCCTGTTGATTCTATGTGCTCTTTGAAAAGAGACAGTTTGGTCAGGCCAATAGTTCAGTAAAATTCAGCACAATAACATATACATGAGATGAAACTTTTTCATTTGCGCCACTTGAGTGTTTCAGTTTTTGTTTGGGGAAACACATTCATTCATTCATTCATTCATTTATATATATATATGAAATATGATCTTAAAGGGGTACTCCAAAAAGGTGTTATAGGTAGGTAAGTATTGTACTTGTAAGCTCCTCCAGAGCCACTAATGAAATAATAGCCTTAATAATATCCTACTTTTCACAGACTGTAGTACTCACTGGCTAGTAAACTGACCTTGTTGTTTCAATGGATAACCTAAAGTATCTGGACTGTATCTACATCTAAGTCAATTTATTTCCTTGTCATAGGATGACAATCCGGCCCCCAAAGCTGCATCACCTGGTGCTCCTGCTCCCCCCCTAAACTCTGATGAGGTAGAGGAGGCAGAGGAAGTGGAGGCAGCTGAGGCGGCAGCAGCAGAGCCGGCAGCAACAGAGCCGGCAGCAGCAGAGCCGGCAGCAGCAGAGCCGGCAGCAGCAGAGCCGGCAGCAGCTGTTGAGCCAGCTGGCGCAGCACCAGTAGATGCTGCAGTTGTGGATGCGCCTCCTGTTGATGTGGTTCCTGTTGACATTGCCACTGCAGCTACTGAGGTGGCTGTCGATGGGGTGGCCCCTGCCGCAGCCGATGTCCCTGCTGCTCTTGATGCCGGTGCTGCTGATGCCGGTGCTGCCCCACTGGCAGCTGAGATTGACACAACTGGTGTGGCAGCAGATCCTGCTGTAGTGTAGTTATCTTCCTCTTATTCCCAGCCTAAGTGCTTTCTCTGTTAGCATTAACAGCGATAGCTGGAAATAAGCAACGGGATGTGTATGCCGTGCAAAAGGTTGAACAAGCTGTGGCATATTGAATTGAGACTGAAGAAAAACTATTAAAGTGTGTTTTTATTTCAGAATTGGACAATTAAAACATTTTGTTGTGTTCTTATTCCTGTCTTCAATTAAAAGACTGCAATTCTGTACTTCAAATTCAGTTTGATGTTTGTTTGATTTGTCATGAGCGTGTGCAAGATAAGAAATATATATCTTTCAGGGACTTCGTATTGGCCTTTTTCACAGAAGACATTTTGACTAGTCCCAGTAGGAAAAGCACAAATATGCTAACAATAACATTAATTGTGGTTGTGTCCTATTCAAGTGTCCCAGTGCACAATACTCGGACCCTGAAACTGAAGGGTTATGGTTAGCTAAATGGAATTAAGCCATCATTCATTTTATTACTCACACCTGTGCTTTTCCTACTTTGACATGTTAAAATGTCCACGGTGAGAAAGGCCTGTACTATAAATAAATAAATAAATATATAAATACTAAAAAGTAAGGCAAAAATGTCATGAATAGTAGTTGGTGACAAGTCCATTATTTGCCTTTCCTTTTCAGTGTTCCCATCATCGAAAAAGTACATAACAAAGCCATATAACACCACGAGAATTTACACTTGTTCCAAAATGATTCAATTTAAAATATAACTTCCAGAGATGCTCCTCAGTTTATACTGTATAAGGGCAGATAATCTGTATTGTCATAAAACTGCAATCACGACATCAGCCAACAGGGAGTGCCACTGAACCACAGGGGAGGATCTCCTGCTTTTAGGATGCAGCGCTCAACACTGATAGAGGTTTAGGTTTTATTTCACGCTGACTCTTATTTATATAAAAGGAACCAGACCCACCTGATCTGAAATCTGTAATACCCGACACGGTATAATAGGATCAGAGGTGGATATAGCTGAGAGTGCTGACTGTGTGTGTGTGTGTGTGTGTGTGTGTGTGTGTGTGTGTGTGTGTGTGTGTGTGTGTGTGTGTGTGTGTGTGTGTGTGCGTGATTAGAGAGAGAGAGAGAGAGAGAGAGAGAGTGATCCTCTGGTGTTCCACAAATGGTGAGGAAAATAATGTCATGTCGCAGATGAAAAAAGAAAAACATTGTGTCAACACAAACTGTTCAACAGTTTAACAACAGGTCGTCCAAACTTCACTTAAACAAATCTCATCTCCCACTGGAGTGGGCAAATAAGGAGTGAGTGATGAGTGACTTTGTCTCTCCTCTTCTCAGCGAACTCTAATCCACAAATCCTTATCGGGGGAACTAAGACTCTATGACACAGTTAGTTAGTCTCAATGCTTATGGATAACACTTGTCTTGCTATATTTTGATATTATTTTAATTCACATCAAATGATCAATCAAATAACTTGGCTTCTGCTGTGAGAGGCCAGCTTCCAGATCTTAAAAAAAGGATAAAAGGAAAATGGACTTGACACTACATTAACAAGTGGAAAAGGTAAGTTAAGCATGGAACCGAATCATTTCACACTGCAAATGATTTCTGGTTATTTTCACAGAAAGTATTTTGCAGTATTTAAGATGTCTGTCCAAGGAAATAGGTGTGATGTGGATGATACTTTGCTAATGTATTTTCTGTTTTGTGTATCACCATTAAATGACAGGTATTCTGAACTAATGATTTGAAAAAGGTTGTTTTCCTTTTTGCTCTCTTTAGCGAGCAGACTTGTTACAGTACGATTGTATGAGAGGTTTTGAGAACACAACACCTTTTTTTTTGCAATGAAACTGGAAACAATTTTGATGCTTGTGTCATCTTACACTTCTGATTCTAAACATGCATCAACACCATGGAGACTGTAAGAAGTATCTAGGGATGCATCTTTTGCAGATTCTTTTTCTTAATTGTTTAGTTTATAAAATGTCAGAAAAAAATCTAAACTCTCCATTACAAGTTTACAGAGATCGAGATGATGTCCTCAAATGTCTTGTTTTGTCCAACAGTTTAAAAGATATTCAGTTTACCATCGAAGAATTAGAAAACCACCAAATATTCACATTTGAGACGCTGGTACTGGTAGCAATTGTCTTTTTTTTTTCTCCATTTTTTGCTTTAAAATTACTTAAATGATAATCAAGTCATTTTGAATATTAAATTATCAAAATTGTTGTTGACTAATTTTCTATCTATGGCATAATCGAATAATCAAGTAATAGTTTCAGCTGTATGGTAGAGACCAATTTTGTATGTGAGAGTATTTAACATCTCCATGTGTGATTTCTTTTTCCAGGTTAAACTGCAGATCTGCTGCCATGACCACTTCAACCACCCTTCCCCCCCTCACTGTGCCACAGCTCTCCACAGACAGTGATGAGTCCAGCGAGGACGACCTGTCAGCAAAAGACACATTTCAAATTATTCAAAGAGCTTACAATACATTAATGAAAAAAGTAAGACAGTTAATTAACTTTGTGTGTAACATGCTGTGTTGCTTCCAGAAGTGCGCCTGAATCAAATCGTCATCGTCTGCTCAATATGAATAACAGCAATAACAATGAAGAGTAAGTTTGATTGTGGAGTCACAAAGAGATGAAGCCCTTGAAAAACACAGTTTCTCTTTGAAGTACGAGTCATTTCAGTAATACAATGTGTTAATTAATCCTTTTCCAGGGAGAAAAAGAAAAAAAGGAAAAAGGAGAAGAAGGAGAAGAAAGAGTAATTGTGTTTATTACAAACCTTTTAGCAAATTTTGCTTTAAAAGAATATTTGATGCTTGGTATTCTCCAATGTATTGATGTGCGTTACAGAAACAAGAAGAAGGAGAAGAAGGAAAAGGAAGAAAAGGAGGCAAAAGAAAAAGAAGTGAAGGAAAAGGAAAAGGAGAAGGAAAAGGAGAAGGAGAAGGAGAAGGAGAAGGAAAAAGAAAAGGAGAAGGACAAAGAAAAGGAAAAGGACAAAGATAAGTAAGTGCATCATTCAGAGCGACTTTTTCAAGGCACCTTTTTCTACTTTTAGATATTTAAGTTACACTTTCCATCTCTCTTTTCGCAGGCCTAAAGAAATATTTGTCATTAATCCTGCTGGGAATTTGTATTACAACTGGCTGTTCATCATCACACTACCAGTCATGTACAACTGGACCATGATCATAGCCAGGTGACTTTTTTTTAACACTGCAATTTCCCTTCAGGTCAAATGGTCATATGATTCCATTCAGATCCATCACGTGCTATCCTTGTAGCTGTTTTAAAATAGTTATTATTGCAATTTTAGCAGTGGGCTGACTTTGTGCAGAGAAATAGCCTTGTTCTTTCAAAAGCTGGTGGCAGGGTCTTTAATTTAATTTGAATACACTGCAATAATAAATGCTTTAGCTTGAGACTGGTGAGTTTGGCACCACATCAGATGCAGCAGTAGCACAATAGGATGTAGTGGGGAAGGTGCTCAACACTATTAAATTACAAAACACACTCATCACTGGTGGTCTTCTCCTACAAACAGGGCTTGCTTTGAGGAGCTGCAGCATGACTACATCATGTACTGGGTTATTCTGGACTACACTTCAGACTTCATCTACCTGGCTGATATGTTCATCAGGACCCGAACAGGTGAAAGCTGACCTGAGACTCCCAATCAAAATGAAAGGAAAATAGCACATTGTTTTCCAAGTCTGTCTTAAAACAACACTCACATACCCACACGTATTGTACGCTGATGAAATTATGAACAGCTACTGTTCATACTGCACTTGGTGCAAGATCCCTTACTAATGTAATGGAAAATTACTGGTGACCCCTCACATGTCCTACACTCTCAACATGAGATGCTTCCATCAGGTCGATGTTATAGTGTCCCAATTAAGCATAAAAGATACCTCAATGGATATAAAAACTCATTCATCCCTATATTAGTACATCTATAAACCCAGGGCATAAGGTTTAAGGGGGGGTGAAATGTATTTGCACAATGTATTGTATGTACTTTATGTATTTTCTGTTCATGTATGTATTGTATATGTATTTTTATGTGGCAGCCTTTTGTCCAAGACAAAACTCCCTTGGGAAAAAAAGAAAATGATCATGTGTGTGTAATCAAGGGGCAATTATTGCAATAATATATTTGATTTAATTCCAACCTTCCTCTAGGACTTCTACAGGCCCTCATGAAGAAAAACCTTGTACATATTGTGTCTTTAAACTTTCTACCTTTTTGAATGCAGGTTACCTGGAGCAAGGCCTGATGATAAAAGATAAGAAGCTGCTAGTTGATCGCTACATCGCCACCTTCCAGTTTCGTCTCGATTTTATCTCCATGCTGCCCACTGACTTCCTCTATTTCTTCCTCGGCCTCGACTACCCAGAGATTCGCATCAACAAGCTGCTGAGAATCGGCCGCATGATGGAGTTCTTCACGAGGACGGAGACTAAAACCAACTACCCCAACATCTTTCGCATTGGTAACTTGATCATGTACATCCTCATTATCATCCACTGGAACGCTTGCTTCTACTTCTCCTTCTCCAAATACATTGGTTTTGGTGCTGATGACTGGGTTTACCCGGCTCTGGATGATCCTGACGAGCCTGCGTTTGGGGAGTTTGGCAGGAAGTATTCATTCAGCCTCTACTGGTCCACACTGACCCTGACTACCATCGGAGAAACTCCACCACCAGCCTTGGACTCAGAATTTTTCTTCCACGTGATTGACTTTTTAGTGGGGGTCTTGATTTTTGCCACCATTGTAGGAAACATTGCCACCATGATCTCCAATATGAATGCTGCCCAAGCTCAGTTTCAGTCTCGGATTGACAACATCAAGCAGTACATGCAGGTAGATGGACCTCTTTTTTCACTTAAGAGAGCAAAATAATCTGTTCTTTGATGATATGTTGAATGTTTGCGTTTTCCTTTCATTTGCAGGTCCGAAAGGTCAGCAAGGACCTTGAGTTGCGAGTCATCAAGTGGTTTGAGTATCTGTGGAATAGTGGCAGAGCTCAGGATGAAAGAGAGGTGATGAGGTATCTTCCAGACAAGCTAAAGGCTGAGATTGGCATCCAGGTCCACATGGAGACACTCAAGAAAGTTCGTATTTTTGCAGACTGCGAGGCAGGCCTGCTGATCGAGCTGGTGCTCAAGCTGAAGGCGCAGGTTTTCAGTCCAGGAGACTATATTTGCAAAAAGGGCGATATTGGCCGTGAGATGTACATCATCAAAGATGGAAAACTTGCAGTTGTTGCTGATGATGGTGTCACACAGTTTGTTGTGTTGGGAAGCGGCAGCTACTTTGGTGAGATCAGTATTCTTAATATTAAAGGCAGCAAAGCAGGCAATCGGCGAACAGCCAACATCCGTAGCATTGGATACTCAGACCTCTTCTGCCTGTCCAAGGATGACCTGATGGAGTCACTGGTTGAGTATCCGGATGCCAAAGGCATGCTGGAGGACAAAGGGCGGGAGATCCTGATGAAAGATGGTTTGATAGATTTGGACCCAGCTAACATCATACCCGAGGCCAAGGAGTTGGAGGAGAAGGTTAACAAATTGTACAACACGTTGGAGCTAATGCAATTCAAGCTGAAGAAGGTTCTGGGAAATTACAAGAACACTGACAAGGCTCTGAGACATCGCATCGCAGATCTGGAACAGCTAACAGGAGAAGAGGTGGAAGACGAGGATGAGGATGAAGGAGAGGGGAAAAAGGAAGACAAAATGGTGGAAGGGGAGAAAAAGGAAGAAGAGGAAAAAGGCAAGGAGATAAAGGAAGTCGAAGAAGAAGGTGAAGAGGAAAAGAAGGAAGAGGAAAAAGACGAGGAAGCAAAAGATGAAGAAGAAAAGGTTGAAGGGGCAAAAGAAGAGGAGGAAAAATAACTTGGACAAGTTGTTGAAAATACTGTCACAATAGTCTAACCCAGTGGTTTCCAACCTTTAAAATAAATTAATGTCTGCTTGTGATCCATCTTTACAGGTTGGACATAAATTGTGAGAAGTTCAACCAAGAGTGAGTTTTCCTCAGGTGGTTGTTGGAAAGGATTTTAAGAGGCCTGAAGAGGTGAACGTTTCTAGTATTTCAAAGGAAAATAGAAAAATCTGACAAAACAACAACATACTTTTGTTGTTGAGTAGAATTATCTGCATGGTGACTGGTGAATTTTTCTTGGTACCCATTGAGGGGTGTCGATCCCCAGGTTAGGAACCACTGGTCTAACCCATTGGTTATAAACAGTTATTTGAATGAAACATTCTGTCAGTCTAGAGGAAATCACTCGTTGGAGGAATTGCAAACTTGCTTCTGAAACGTGACAAGCAGCCCAAACAAGACTTTGTCTGGTTTTTGGTTTTGAGCTACAGTGCATAAACCTATGACAATAAAACATCTGAATCTTAACTTGAAAAGCGTTTGTACTTCTAGGCAGAGGTTTTCATTCAGTGGAGAAACAGAATCAACTGCACATGTTGGAGATTACCATTCAAAAGTGTGTATGTGTGTCTTGTGTACGGCAAAAAAATCTTCCCCACTCGTCAAAGCTTTATATGTTCACACATCACCACAAAACGTCACTTGTCAACGCATTCTCATGATATTGTACGAAAATGTACCAAAATGTATGGTATACTCTGAAATTAGGAGTCCGCCGGCTGGTCATGTGACACCGGGTGGTTACGAGCTCCATGACGCCAAATGGCAGTTGCTAGTTGTTTAAGCTGCTACAGAGCTTCGCGACGCGGGCTACGGACTTTCGTCCACAGCAGTTAGTAGATGTGTTTAGCCGAAAATGAATACAGTTAAATTTTGTCCACATATATGAGCATTTTGCTGCGATGAAAGTTAAGATTAGGCACCAAAACGACTAGTTAAGATTATGAAAAAGATCGTGGTTTGGATTTAAACACTCCCAAGAAACACGCATTTCCTGGGTGAAACTCTTTTGTTTCCCCCCCGTTTCATCCCTGACTTGAAAGTCCTGTGTTTTAACGGCCACCCATCCTCCCTGACCACCAGCCACATTCTTATACATCGGCCATCAATGTGGTGCATACAGCAAAGAAAAACGTGGAATGCTTACGAATTACAGTGCTTAACTTTTTGTAGCTTTTTGAACGTGTGGTTCATGAGAACAGGCTGCACTTAACTGAACTGGCTCCACTCACAGCCAGATGTCTAAAGGAACACATATAAACACCACTTACTCATCTTAATAAGAGTGAGAAAACAGCTAAGAATGTGATTACTGATCTATTGTGATTGTCTCTCAGCACTGTTGACTAGGTGCATGGCACCAGAACAGAGTCACATTCACAAGCTCCAATGCATTAATCAAATCATTGATAAAGCCTAACAAAGAAGAAAATTCAACCGATGAGTGATATCTGGCACAGCTGAATGAGTAAGACAGAGATGCTGGTGAATTATTGCCATTCTTAGGGGAGCTGTGTGCATCACCTTGCCTGCTTTTGTCATTTTATTTGACTTTATAATTGTCAGTGTGGTGCATTGTGGGAGGAGAATGTATTTGCGTTAATTAATAAAGAGATAGCAGATTGTTACTGCACATGGTAGCAATATAGCAATTAAGAAATGCCCATCAATTTGCCTTGTAAGGCATCCTGTTTTGCTCTATTTGTGGGCAGTTTCATTCACAACAATGTTATTAAAGGGTAAAAAGAAGATTTTCGGAGTTCAGAGCTTCAAGAAATCAGTAAACATATTTAGCAGCATTAGTAATTGGAATAGAGGACCCAAAACTATTTGAAAATAGTAGTACAGCAGCCAGCAACATGTCATCAGAGCAATGCTGTACAGTGACAGACATAAAGAGTGAATATCTAGTTAGAGTTAATTAGATGCTAAAAAAGGCAAAGTGGTCTATGATTAATATGAGAGGCTAAAGCAGGTGATGTTACATTTGTTACATTGTAACAGTGTTACCAAGCAAAAGAGAATGCTGGGCTTGTTGATTTCAGTGACCGGTGGTTTGCATCCTGAGTCCAGTTTGGTTAGGCAACAAAAGCACTTTGGTTAAGATTAGGGAAAGATTGTGGTTTTGGGTAAATGATAATAAACCTGTTGTGTGTCAAGTAAGTGTTTACTTTTTCTGTATTAAACCAAACCATGATCTTTCCCTAAGCTTAAACTCTAGTAGTTTATCTTTGGCGTCAAATAAATTCCATAATATTCTTTCAGCATATTGTAATTCAAGTGGTCTGAGAGAAAACTAGACTGCACCTCTTTATGGCTGTTGTCAGGCTTGAGAAAATCTAGCCCATGATGGGGGCCTTTGCTCACTCATTTCAGAGAGAGAGAGCGTTCCTATTGGCATGCACAGTCGCACTATTTTCTCCTGCATGTTATAGGGAGAGCCGCATTGTTCCAATAATATGTTAGTCTATATCCACGATGTTCCACTTCCAGGATTGCTCTGTTGCTGCTTGAAATTCTGCCAGATGTCCTTCTTATCGGCCAGATGTCCGTTACCTTCCGCTTTCTTTGTGTTAATGAGGACTATGATTAACTGCTCCTCAGAGCTCTGCAGGGTAAATCCAGACAGCTAGCTAGACTATCTGTACAATCTGAGTTTTCTTTTGCCTTCCCTAGGCTATTTTGCAGCGGCACTGGGGCTCCGTCCGGCGCTTTGTTCTGCCCAAGACGATTGTGATTGGTTTAAAGAAATGCCAATAAACCAGAGCACGTTTTTCTCCCATCCCGGAATGCTGTGTGGACTCACCAGACCCTCTTCCGCAGTGCTGTGGAGGAAGGTCTGGCAATGCAAGACTATTAATATGTAGATTGTGCAATGCAATGTGTGAATCTTAACATATAGTGACACATTTAATTCCAAATACATTTTAATTGTAGAGATTTTTGTGCAACAGGTTTCTTCTTTTCCCATCACCAGGGGTGATAGCTTTAAGTCCTTTGCCTTTATCTGGCACACTCTACGTTGTATAAATATTAATGCCACATACTCTATGTCTTTGCAGACTTGGCACAGTGAAGGTAATGAGTGCATGTCATTTATCATGGAGAAATTGCTGCCTTCTAAGGCTGATTTCCCAGTGGAGATATTTCGTTATGAGATTTGAAGCCTGAGGGTCCTGACTGTATTGACCAGTATTAGTTAAACAACAAAATAAGGGTCTTTTTTATATAAGCTAGTTAAAGGCATGTTGCAGAGCAGGACTCTTTTCCTGCTTCCAATGTTAGCTACATGATTGCTGGATATACCAAACTTACTTCTCTTCACTTTCCTGGAGCACGAGTGGATAGCTGAAAGGAACATCGTGACTGTTGTGTGGAATAAGATTGGCGAAAAAAGTAATTTGCCAACACTAAATATCAAACAAAAGCCAGACACTATTATACGGTGGCCGGGAAGTGCAATGCAACATTACAAAGAATGAAACACTTTTACATTTTGGAAAACAAATTTACATTTTGGAAAACAAAATAACATTTTAGAAAACAAATTTACATTTTGGAAAACAAAATAACATTTTAGAAAACAAATTTACATTTTAGAAAACAAATTTACATTTTGGAAAACAAAATAACATTTTAGAAAACAAATTTACATTTTGGAAAACAAAATAACATTTTAGAAAACAAATTTACATTTTGGAAAACAAAATAACATTTTCGAAAACAAATTTACATTTTAGAAAACAAATTTACATTTTCGAAAACAAATTAACAAGATGCAAAACACTTTTACCAGTCCCGAAACAAATTTACAAATGACAGATTCTTCACGGAAAGGGAATGTACCACATACCGGAAGTGATGAGGTTTTGTATACATGTCGCCTTGACTACGGCAGTTATGGATCGAATGCGTCAATAGAGCCGCCATCTTGGAACAGGGGAGGCACTGCCTTGTATACTGTCTATGGGCCGTCCTTAATGCATCAGCGTCAATGTAGGCAAAGGTCTAACGGAAATAAAATCACTATAAATCGTCAAAATCTCATGCGATGTTCTAGTTTTTTTAAACAAAAAGACAAAGAGACTAATTAATGTGTTAATACAAAGAATATTTATTATAATCAGTTCACAGATATGAGTACAAACGAAACGCGAAACTTCACCCTTCTGAACTAAGAGGTTCTGCTTCAAAGTGAAGTTTTAAACAGACTAAAATGTCCAGGCTCACTCCCCCACTAATGATTCATTTATTTCTGCATGTATTTATTTATTTAACGAGACTTTAAGTCGTGTTTCGTCGTCCACAGTCCGAGTCCCGCCAGACTCCCTTTAGGAAACCTGTGATTTAAACTTCAGCAGGCTGTGACAGTCCGCTCCGTTTAGTCCTGGATCTGATTCTCCCGGGCTTCCCTTTCCTCCAGCGGGCGCCCAGCAATACGGCCTGGGTCTCCAGCTGCGTGGTGTCGGTTTTGGCTCCCAGGAATGGGCAGTGAGCTCCAGGTCCTGCAGCTGCAGACGGACTCAGCTGCCCTGCCGGCGTAGCTTCGATCCGGCCGCGGCTGTCGATACGTTCCCCGTTTTTCCAATGTTTCCGTCAGGTCCGCGTCATATAAAAACTCCAAACACCGACCACACGTAAAGTCACCATAAACTTCATTCACGCCATATACTCACTCCACAACAACACAAATTGACGCCGGCTCACCAACAACACCTCATCACTTCGGTGTGGTGCTATATTCCCTTTCCGTGAAGAATCTGTCATTTGTAAATTTGTTTCGGGACTGGTAAAAGTGTTTTGCATCTTGTTAATTTGTTTTCTAAAATGTAAATTTGTTTTCGAAAATGTAAATTTGTTTTCGAAAAATGTTATTTTGTTTTTCAAAATGTAAATTTGTTTTCTAAAACGTAAATTTGTTTTCGAAAATGTTATTTTGTTTTCCAAAATGTAAATTTGTTTTCTAAAATGTTATTTTGTTTTCCAAAATGTAAATTTGTTTTCTAAAATGTTATTTTGTTTTCCAAAATGTAAATTTGTTTTCCAAAATGTAAATTTGTTTTCCAAAATGTAAATTTGTTTTCCAAAATGTAAATTTGTCTCGAGCTTTGTAAAAGTGTTTCATTCTTTGTAATGTTGCATTGCACTTCCCGGCCCGCGGCACTATTAGTATTAAGTTGCTGTGAGCTGTAGCCTACATTCACCACTTCTAACCAGAGGCAGAATATAAAGTAATCTCTGAGATTATTCCTTCACAGCACTGTGCAATGCGAGAAAATCTCAGAGCTGAACCGGGCAGACACAGCACTTTTCATCAGACTCACCCCGGGTTAATTAAGTATACTGCTAACTAATAACATTATAGTCGCCAAAATACCCCCGCGAATCAAATCCCCTACGATACGACACAAGACAACACCGTCTCTCTCTCTCTCTCTCTCTCTCTCTCTCTCTCTCTCTCTCTCTCTCCCTCTCTCTGCACACACATACACACACAGTCCGGTTCTGGTGGTTGATAACGCAGATATGTGCTGATTCGCTCTCATAACGGGCTGGGTGGGTAGCGCACTGCCATGAGTCCATGACGCTAATGTCTGATTACTCCACATTGTCATTGTGATATTTTGTGATTACATTCTGAATCTGCAACGTTCTCTGTCAGGTAAATCAGTAATTATTTTCAAACTATTTTCAGCTGCAGATTGACACAGCTGGTGCTCTACTGAGTACTTACAACTGCAGGACAGGTGTACTGTATGTGAGATTGACTCAAAATAAACTACAGTTCATGTTTTGTTTTCACATTGAAGAGACATGACATCCAGTGCAACAGCGTGGCTAATGTATTTTCAATAGTTTTAATACACAACAATGGAGGGCTATGCCACAGAGAAGTAAATGATATCATGCATTGGCTCTACGAACGATTGTTGGTTATTGTCATTTATGCATGTTTAAAACATGAATGCAATCTGTTACTCAGACTCAGCAGCGTACACAATAAATAACAAGTGCCTTAGCTAGAATAAAAATAACAAAACCTATAATAAATAGAACACAGTTAAAAAATGAGCAGCAGTTCCTCTGGGAAGAAGCTGCACTTTATAGCCTTGTTGTTCTGGCTTTAAGTCTGTGCAGCCTTCTGCCTGAGGGGAGGGGGTTGAACAGTTTGTGTGCCAGGTAGGTGGGATCCTTTGTAATACCTGAAGCACTGCTTCTGCACCTGCTGATATAAATGTCAGTCAAACAACCACCGTGTCATCTGCAAACTTCAGTATACAATTGCTCGGGTACCTTGCAGAGCAATCGTATGTGAGAAGTGTGTACAGCAGGGGGCGCAGCACACATCCCTGTGGGGAGCCGGTGTTGAGTGTTATGGTGGAAGATGAGATGCCATGGATCTAACAGACTGGCCTGTTTGTCAAAAAGTCCAGGACTCAGTTGCAGAGAGATGGTTTTAGTCCCAACAGCAGCAGTTTGTTAACTAAAGTATGATCATATTAAAAGCAGAACTAAAGTCCAGGAGGAACAGCCCAATAAAAGAATCCCTGCTCTCCAGGTGGGTGAGAGTTGACACTGCGTCACACACAGCCCATTCTTCCTATAAGCGTACCGATGGGGTCCACCACGTTGATGTTGATAGTGTCCTTAATTTGGGCCAGAACCAGCTGTTCGAAGCATTTCAACGACTATTGGGGTGAGGGCCACCAGACTGACGATGCCTTTTGCTGTTCTGTTGTTCGAGCAGCCATTAAAGTGGACAGCTAAACAGAAGAAGTTGCCTGTGTGCTAACCGGCATTATAATAGTATATTTTATAAAAAACTATACAATGTTATAGATTAAATAACCCAACAGCATATACAATTATTAAAACTATTTCCTCAAACAGCTGCAACATTAAAATGCTGCTGATATTTCAATGAATCAGTAATAACTAACCAGTAATATTTAATTCATTATTATTATTATTATTATTATTATTATTATTATTATTATTATTATTATTATTATTATTTTTACTTGAGTAAAAGCTCTATCTAAATACTTCTTTTACTGCCGACTATCTTGTGGTTCTAAGATTATTAGGATCATATTGTCCTTCTGGTCCTTAAAACCCCAGAGCAACAAATAAAGTAAACCATGCCTAGGGCTACATGTGTGTTGACTCAGCAGAGATAACATTAAATGAATGAGAAAAGGTAATTTACAGGAGAATATTGTCTTTGAGGAGAGGAGAATATATATAATTTGAAAAATACAGAATGCCTGAGAGCCTTACTTCATTATATTCCCGTATGTTTCTATATTTTCAACTGTCCACTGTGTTTTCCTTTACAAAGATAAAGGCATTTCCAGCATGAATTGATGCAGAAAAAGTTAGAAATAGGTGCATGAAAATTCACCAGAATGCAGAAAATTAAGTGTTTATTGCTAAAACTTTTCAGGAGTGAGGGGGGGAGGGACCCCCCACATTGTATGCCTCCCTACATATCTTGAAATAAATCCTATGCCTTTGGGTTCACAGGCCAGCTGGGATTAGGTCAAAAGTTAGTGCCATGTCACCAGGGCCTGGAAGCTGGCACCCATTGGGCCACTAATGCACTTCTCTAAACTCTGTGCTACCAACCGCCCAAGTTGCCCACCCATTTTTTCTACCAGCCCACCCTAATATAGCAGGCTAGAACTTGCCCTGGGTGAAAGTGATGTCCACTGATTGCATTAGGGAGACAGACTTATAGAAACACTGCATTAATAGAAGGAAGGAGAACCACATTACCTTCTCCGTATGCAGCTGATATGCTAACATTTATGCATATAACATATCTTAGCTTGCCATTATCATTATCATCATTGCCAGGAGCAAGAGTGCTTTAGTCTGATCAGAGTAGCAGTTGATATTCAGAGATAATTACAGTGCCCTAAATTATAGTTAGTCTCCAGTCTTCTCCTGCTTGCTAATGCAGGAGAAGTCTCCATGTAGAATACCTTAACACTGCTCATTTTATAGGAGACAAACTCTTGAATCTAGGTTTCTGTCAAAAGGTTCCAGTAGCACAGACATGCCCTCTAATAGCCTTCAATTGATTAGTGTGTCAGTCTGTTGGTGGTCAATATTCCCACTCGCTTTGCACACAAAAACTAAAGTACAATAAGCTACAAAGTAAAGCTTTCATTGTTTACTTTTTAGGAACGTTAAATTCAGCTGTCAATATCTGAGGTAAGAACTAATAAAGAAATATTTGAAGAGCAATGCTCTTTCATTATTGCTATCATTGGTTACATTTGGAATTGATTAAATCAAATAGCCCAGAGCCCTGAAACGGGTTGTGACACACCACAGGGGCAGCCATGAAAAGAGCTGACGACAACGCTGCAGCTAAAGCTATGTAACCGTTGCACTGATATTTTCACAAGAAATGTGCACTGGTATGCAGTACATTTTATGTCAAAAATGTAATTGCCTAAAGACAATGAAGTCTCTACACGCACATAACAATGCGGCGGCCAAATAATAAGCCCACAGCACCTCATTAAGCAGCCAGTCTCTAAATGATCTGAGGAGAGAACAGACAGGGGTCAAGACTAGACTCTGTGGACATATACGGTATGCCACTTGCATTTTTTTTTTTTAAATAGTCTTTTGTTACTGTGTTCTTTGACACAAGTGTTACTGTAAATCATATGCTGCTTAATTTAACATGTACACGATATGCCTATTTGGACCCCAATGGTGTTTTTGTTTAATTATTTAAAGACTGAGCCTTTGCTTTTTACCCTCAAACTTGAGTAATTGTGATCTTCTCTCCCTTTTCAAAATACAAATTTCAGGGGCATTCTTTTAGCCTTGTGTGTTAGAATGCATCAATATAACCACAATGTCCCAATTCTGGCTAGGGACCTTAGTTGTGTGCCATCCCCCTCTCTTGTCCCATGTTTCCAGTCTGTCAATAAAGGCTAAAATTACTAGAAAATAATGTCCTCCTTTCTTCGAAGCAATACATTACTTACATCACTGAATGAGGTTTTCATCATCATAAGATGACTATAAAAAAAAAAAAAAGCTTTTCTAAATTCACAAGGTCTCGACTTGTCAGCGTCAAGTTGCAAACACTGTCAGTCTGTCAGTTTAAAAAAATATATTTTTCTTCCCTTGTTTTTGCACATTATTTATGAAACATCCTAAAATATGTTTCCACCGTGTTCCTCAGAGAGCTAATATTTCCATCAGGACACCACTAAATATTGAAATGCATTTACTCTGGTGCAGACAATAGTCACTGATTCTACTATAAATTATATTGATATGTGGGTCTGCTGATTCACTGAAGGGAACTAAAAAGCTCAGGAACTGAAAATGTTTGGGACCAACAAAAATATTTTTTCCATTACATTACATTACCATCCATTCCATTCCATTACATGTCATTTAGCTGACACTTTTATCCAAAGCGACTTCCAATTAAGTGCTTTCAACTCTGAAGGTGCAAACTCCAGAAAACAAATAGTTAGTGCAAGTACATTAGCTTTAAATAAACAAAACTACAAAGAGCCATATGAAAGTACAGCTTGAAGAAAATGGAAGATAGTTTTAATAAGTATTTGACTTCAAACTGAAGTCAAACACTGAATCAAAATTGAATTAAAAAGTTGACCTCTACCTAATATCAGTATTCATAATAATGTGAATATCATTAATTCATAAATCAATGATTATGTATTATGCTCTATTTTCACATTGCAAAACACTGTTGTATTATTAAATTGAGTCCCCATCATCATTTACATATCCTCAGGGACAAAACTTCAAAATTGTCAGGGTCTCATGAATTTTAATCAGCATTAACATGCAGCATTGCACAGTAGACCAAACGATGCATTACGTATATACGATTTATGTATATAGGCAGGGCCTAGCACATAAAATCCACTGTTTAAAGTACAACAACATCAATCATTTTAACACCATCTTGCAATGATTCAGTGCTTTCTTAATAGGGATACTTTAGGTTGTGTTCCTGCACCACACAACCCTCTGAATTACTCAAACATATCTTTATTGTCAGATGGACACAGTGCGAACACGACCATAATGTTTCGGTAACCTTTTGCAGCTTTTTATGTATCTGTCTGTAAACATTATAAATCACTTACGGGAAATTTCAGGATGTGTAAAATGGAACAATTCTTTTTCTTGTAATAATCTAATCTTGTGTAATCTATCCGCATGAATGACACCACAAGTGAGACCTAATAGACTGAAATCACTGCATTCTTCTACAGTGCAGTCTGGCACAGTGAAGTGAAAATGTCCTGTGATTGACCTCAACATTTAATTTTTGTTTTCTATTGATTCAGCATATTTTAGATCCATAAGTCTATCTTATCTTGTTTTATTTTAGAGTGCTGCTATCAAATTTAAAAATGTATATTTTGAGGAAAATCCACTCTACTGGAGGCATCCTACTGTATAGACCTCCTATAGATCTTATTATAACTAGGGATGTGTTGCTTCAAAGAATTAAATAACTGGATATGACGTGCCACTGTATAGTCAGAGACATAGTTTGTTGAACAGCTTTACTGGATTGATTGGATTTGATAAGCCATGAAGACATGTAAATGTACTAGTGTAGAGGTTACCATTGCTCTAAAGGCTATGTAAGCAGATGAAGGAGGTTTATCTGATGTGAAGAGTTGGATGTCTGGGAGGGACTTCAGCCTGTTAGTTGTGAATATTGATGTGACAGAAAGGGTAAGAGTCACAGCCATTCAGATACAGGATTGGACATTCTCTGTGGTGCACTGTGAGAATGAATAAGACTGTGATAAGAAAAGCACCGAGACAGACACATAATTTGACAGTGGTGGAAAAAACTCAACAGAAGGAGGTGACACTGAAATTTATGAAAAGAGTGATATCTTTGTACACACAGCCTGCAATATTTCAATATCTTATTTGTGGCTTCTTTGAAATGCTGCTGACACAAGATTATCTGAAGGGTGACAGGAGATAAATGTACACAGTGTGCGCTGCCGCTGACTGATTATATACCCCGAAGAGAGACAGCTTAGTACATCTCTTATTCATGAAGTTTAAAACAGCAGCCACAAGTATCAATCAATCTCTTTTACCACGCGTGCCACTTGTGCGTCACTGAGTGCGCACGGCGCCCTGCCTGCTGCTGCTGCTGCTGCTGGAGGAGAGGCTGTGCGCTCACAACCACAGTCAACAGGCACTGGAGAATATTTATTATATGTCCCCGCGTTTTTATTAGTCTTACCTTATACTGAAAAGTGCGGAACGATTGGAGACATTCACTGTGGGGATCTTGGAAGGAGATGTGTATTTTTTAAGGATAGTGATTTGCTTAGGTTGCGCGCTATGGTGCATATACGCAAATCCTCACACCATTCACACCAAAGCTATAGCTTTGCACCTCAGTGAGTGGATCAGACTGCTGAAACAACCAAATCATTCACTATATTTGAGGGGAAAGGAGAAGAGGATGGCAGCTCCACACAAAGGATCCAACATGACGGCGAACTTTACCAACCAGTTTGTGCAGCCGCCGTGGCGCGTAGCTCTCTGGTCCGTAGCCTACAGCTCGGTACTGGCGGTGGCGGTGTTTGGAAACCTCATCGTAATCTGGATCATTCTTGCCCACAAGCGTATGAGGACGGTAACGAACTACTTTCTCCTAAACTTGGCGTTTTCGGACGCGTCAATGGCCGCGTTTAACACTTTGATAAACTTTATTTATGCTGCCCATGGGGAGTGGTACTTCGGGGAAGGGTACTGCAAATTCCACAACTTCTTCCCGGTAACATCCGTGTTTGCAAGCATCTACTCCATGACTGCGATAGCTGTGGACAGGTGGGCTTATGAAATGCTGCAAGAACAATATTTATCGAATGACTAATTATGCTAAACTTTCCCCATGCCCCTAACCCCTCAGGTTTTATTTTTTATTAAAGGAGCAATAATTTTGATTTAGATTATTCTTAGTGCGTCTACTCAATCAGTATTAGTTTGTGTATTAAAGAAAAAGGGGGAAAGCAATAAAGCAATTGAGGTAGAATATCCAATTTGAATGCAGACTACATTTAACACACTTTAACAATCAAAGAATAAATTATATATCCAGATCCCATACCATAAATATTTCAAGCTATACAAACATCTTCTCAGTTCAACACTTCTATCTCAGGTGCTTCACGCGTGATTTTTTGGACATCTCGTTTTTGATTATTCTACTTCACTACTTTCACCAGCATTGGTGGAAAATTGAATCTTGTGCTTTAAAAAAAAGTGTTATGGCTTGCTTGAAGACGCTCCATTTGGCAATGCTTATGCAGTTCAAGTCATTTGATGTTCTAGCTCGTGCCCTCATGCTCATAAGAACTTGCTTTGATGAAGTCTCCATCATTTTAATTTAAATTCCAATGATGCCATTGTGCCCACATTATTTCATCAGTAATGCTCCCTGCTGATTTAAGTTTATATTTATTTCAGTTCCCAGTGGGGGGGGCAATTACATGTTTGTGATTTGCATGATTATAACTGGAAAGGTGGCTTCCCAGCAGGGTGACTGCCATCTCATCCACCATTAGCCTATTCCACACATTTATTTTTACATTTGGCTGCCAATGAATCATATACTGAAGCTGTTGTTTTGCACTGTCTGCACTGCAGCGAATGACTTTGTGTGGCAACACCCTAGAAAAAAAATCACCCTTTTCCTCCATGTTTTTTACATGCACTCATATTATGTATCTTTTTATTATCTTTGCTCTTCCACACTTATTTCTTTCTGTGTTCCTGCATCTCTGTCTCCTTTCCTGCCCCTGTCGTTTCCAGTAATGCAGTCATCACTATCAGCCGGGCTTTGATACTGATCAGTGGACCAACATACGTCATCATGTTTGAATAAAGGGATTAGACTGATGAAGGAAGCTACCACAGGTCAACATAATGAAAACATAACGCGTGTAGAATCTGCCAAGAAGCTGCATGCAGGCATAGTGTGTG
Organism: Perca fluviatilis; assembly: GCF_010015445.1. NCBI lineage: Eukaryota > Metazoa > Chordata > Actinopteri > Perciformes > Percidae > Perca > Perca fluviatilis. The sequence continues at coordinate 28,754,123 of NC_053112.1, read as the reverse complement.
TCTACAGCCAGTGTGCAAGTGTCACAGTGTGTTGTGATGCTGCGTGAGGTGTTTGCCTTCTCCTTGACACAGGAAGGGAGCAATGCATTTCCTGAGGCCGTGCTCATTTTGGCTCCTCTACAGCAGCTTGCATGGGTTTGTTTTTTTGGTCTGCAGTGTCTGTTAAATTCTGTCAACCGTGTACTGAGAAAGAGAACATTGGTATGACCTACATGATGTAGATGTAACCTCCGGTCATGCTTTTCGTAACCCCAGTATGGTGCTGTCTCCGCTCTGATGTCTTGAAATGGCATGAGGCCACAGTTCGTGATCATCTGTGAATTTGTCCTTTCTGTTGACTCTCTGCAAGCGTGTTTCCTTAGGCACTGGAGTAAAGCAAACGCAGGTTGCTGTGTGAAAGGTAACTGGCGAAGCCTTGAAGCTTTTTTTGATGACATGGCTGGTGCCTTTTTTTCATTTCTCACACCTTTATTTGCTTGTGCTGAAGCTGTAGATACTGTGTGTGGAAAACATATTATCATTAGGTCCTATATCTTCCTGCACATAACATTAAAGTATATATTAGGGCTGCACAATGTATAGTTTTTTTTTTTTATCGCCATTGCAATATCAACTGGCGCAATTTACATATCGCGAAAGGCTGCAACATATCACGATAGTTGAAAGAACATTTCAGTAGAAAACTGCACTTTAAAAAGATTATTTTAGTGGGGCCTTTTATGTTTAATTTAATGTTCAATTTGTTTAATAAAAGAATGTTGGGAATGATTTCCTTTTATTTGTTTCAAATTCAACAAGAAATTTTGTAAAATTGTATTTTAGAAGAATTCTGAAAGCAGCAGAAATGCAGAACGGAGTACATTTTAATATTTTTTTATCGCAGGTAATATCGTTATCGCAAAATTCAACAACGTAATCGCATATTGCGTTTTTTCCTTATATTGTGCAGCCCTAGTGTATATATATATATATATATATATATATATATATATATATATATATATATATATATATATATATATATATATATATGTCTTTATGCATTATGTGCAGGAAGAACTGGAGAAGGAGGCACACATCACTGAGAATAACCAGAGCTATTTTCCATAATGGGTCATTTCACTATATTTCACTAATCATGAATATATCGGTTTTAATTTGTCCGGTTTAAAAAAATATCCATGTGTGAGATTTCTTCCTCCTTCCCAATAGTAGGTTAATGGATTTTTGCTAAATAATAAAAAGCATAAAACAAAAATGTTCCTGTAGCTACTTTCAGGAGCATAGTCCCTATGAAAACTGTTGACAATGATATCTGCAGAGTATCCAGTGCAATAGGGACATTGTTGCTGGAAGAAGATGTTGTTGAATCTTTTTTTAAAGAGTAATGTTTCAATTCTGTCAGTAACACAGATACAAGTCTGTTCACTTTCATCTTGTTGTGGTGACATCAGAAATCTCAGAGGTAGATATCTCAACATCCAAACAAACAAAACCAAAACTATCTGCATGGCTAGATACAATTAGTTGTGTCATTTGAACTGACACTTTAAGTATTTATAAGATGCTGTGGAGTAATGGTGGCTGAAACATTTAACATACTCCTTTCCTCTGATAACGTATGAGCCAACATTTGACATTTAGCTGTGCACGTAATGTCGGGCTACCCACGCTGGAAGTCTCATCCAAGGTAATGTCTGCTAGTTAAACACCAGGCGGTGATAAAGTGAGTGTTTAGTTGGTGTTGTCACACAACGGTGACGTGGTTTCCAAACAATACGTTGTCTGAAAGCTTTCATGCAGCTTAAGGCATAACAGACTCCCAGGTTGAACAAAAAAATGTAAAATGATTTATTAATTTGCTGCTGTAATGTTTCTGTGATCATGCCCAGTCGATGCTGACGCCTCTGTGAATGTGTGGTTGTGTAATCATGTTATTCAAGTGTTACTGGCTTTGCATTTTGGTTATTGCTCAGTGGTTCCAAGTCTATCAGATCAGCCACCGTTATGCAAGCCCGTTGGATCCCAAATAACACATACTGCTGTGATACATACTTGATTGGACATCTAACAATCTATTCACACACTGCCAAGCACAAGGACCAGCGAGACACACAGAATAAATGCCAAGTAATTACTCGTGATAGATGGGGCATCTTTGTTGTTGTCCCTCAGAGAGTTCCAGTCAATGAGGTGACAGGACAAGACCCATTCTTTACCATCTTATGAAGATTGAATTAGCGCCTCTAAGCCTGCGTTAGCAGCAATTGAAAATCATGTAGCATCCTGAGTTGATAATCTCCTGCCATTTCTGAGTGCTTTACTTTGTTATTCAAACTTAATCTCATCACAGTTTTTTGGAATTAATCATCCATCAATTTCCCAGAAAATCTAACGCCACAGTATAATTGGACTTTTACAGACTGCAAGGCAGAAAATAACATATATTATTTATGAAATAAAAAAGTTAAAAAGTTAAATAATCCATTGATTTTTAATTACATTTAGTATTGCCTCCCAAGATAAATCTGAGGGGGTGGCTAAATCAAGTGATAAGAAAGAAAAAAAATGTATTTCTTTTGCAGTTATTTTCACTTTTTATACTATTCTCTAATATTTTTCTTTTTCTTGTGGTTTACTTTGACCTCTTCAGGCCACTGAAAAGTCCTTTCATTTCCCATTATTTAAGCAGGTCACAAGTCACTGTAATGCCATCACCTGTACAAGTAGACGTTACTTAATTTTAATGAATCAAAAGCCTAAAAGTTTAGGGAAAAAGGATGTCATCGTTATTAGTTTATTTGTAAGGGAAAAGTACAGAGAAAATTGACAGTTGGCGAGACAGTGTCCGATATACTGGTGACGTGTATATAGCTGAAGCTAATTTCCAACACCAGCCCAAAAAGCTACAGGGTCTCTTGCAAAGTCTATAATGTATCTCAAGTGACTTCCTGGTTAAATAAAGATTAAATGAATGAATCAACCAGCAAATTATTAAATACGTATGAGGCTTGAAACACTACCTCTGACCCGTAGGTACATGGCCATCATCCATCCCCTGAAGCCTCGTCTGTCCGCGAAGGCCACCACAGCAGTTATCGTCTGTATCTGGAGTCTGGCCGTGGTTCTGGCCTTCCCTCTCTGCTACTTCTCCACCACCCGAGCTCTGCCCCGCAGGACCCTCTGCTACGTGGCCTGGCCTCGCATGGCTGACGACCCCTTCATGTGAGAAATATTTTGTAACTTGCTTTGATACCAGACAGTGTAGCTCTGTTCTTTCCACTTCAGCAAACTGTTGCAACATTTTTCTCTAAGTTCATGTATGTAGCTCATTTTAACAGGTTGCTCCATGCAAATTACCTACAATGCTGTAATTATGATATAATCTACAATTTACCCACAGGTGTAACCATTAAGTTATTCCTTGTTAACTGTTGTCATAGCAGAACATAAGACAAAAGGAAACTAATGTTTAATTTATTTTTTATAAATTTACACTGGGATAAATATTTAATAAATGTAATCACTCTCCTGCCTTCTCTCCTTTTTCTTCCTAGGTATCATACCATAGTGACAGTTCTGGTCTACGTGCTGCCCTTAGTGGTGATGGGCATCACTTACACCATCGTGGGGTTGACTCTGTGGGGAGGGGAGATCCCAGGAGACTCATCTGATAACTATCATGGACAGCTCAGGGCTAAAAGGAAGGTAAGCAGCGGAGATAGTACACCATTAATTTAAGAATTCAGATATGACCTGGGGTAGCTCAATTACTGACTGTGAACATGATGATCTTTGAACGCCACAAGTCAGAGAACCAGGAATAATCCATAATTGTCTGCCAGTGAGCAGCCTGTGGCTCCAGGTAATTATTACTCACTTCTAGAAGTAGGAATAGGAAAAGGACGATTATAGGCAGTATGCCATTTTGACAGAGATCTGGGAGTTTTTCAATTTTCTGATCCTTTTTTGGTAAAACAAGAAGACATTCAAAAAGCAGAACAATTATCCATCTGGCTGGTGTCTGTGTACCTTTAGGATTTGGAATTAAGCCTCTGTCTCTGTTGATTGAATTGCTGGGGCAAAAAACATTTGTCTGATGGAGAAAATCCCAGACCACCTCCAAATCTAATTAATTGTGAATGTATCCTAGTTGTAATATCATTGGTAGAGATAAAACATAACAAGGTAATTCTATACAGCAACGCCCTATGTATGATGTTTGTACAATGTTAAGCCTGTGATATAGAAAATATGAATATTTTCCATCTGTAATTGTACCAAAATAACTAGCTTTTTGTTGTGTTTAATCACTGGATCTACGTAATAGGCTATTTATGCTTTGAAAATGATTGGAAATTGTAATATTTTTTTTAAATTAAGTATTAGACATGCAGCAATAGCAGCAGCAGCAGCAGCATTGTTAAACATTGTTTTCCTTTAATAAAGCAAGAACACTGGGCTCTTTAAAGAAATAGAAATATGAGATTGGATTCCCACTGGTGAGATTAAAAGGAAAAATAATGTTAATCAAGCTCAACAATTAATACAGTTATTAATTAATAATTCTGCTTTGATTTCAGTTTACATCTTCTCTGTCAGGTAGAAAATGATTATATAAACCTTACACTTACACCTTACAGACTAGAGCTAGAGCATATATCATTAAAGAAGAAGAATGACTTCTGCCTTCTGTATATGTGTGCAACAGGCAGACACACTGCACTGTGAACATTTCAGGGAAGAAAACCTTGATTCCACAGAACACAACCTTTGTGGTTGTCACTTGTCCTCAATCAACTCTTTTTCCATGCACACGGACAGGCACAAGCTCTGAAAACCAACAGTGTCTCGAGGCATTGAGTTGGTCTGCACTTAGACCTATTCAGGGGCTCATGCAAGACATGCTTTTACAATAAGACTGTTTAATGCTACAATGAGGAGTGAACAATATGAGAAAACACATCTTGCAGCAGACAACTGGGTCATAAAAGGGTGAAGAGGGCAAATGAATCACCTACTGCAGCATCACTGGCAAATACAATGCAGTATTACTTGGCACAGGCAAGGTCAGTTAATTCCAATAGAGGTTATGATGGATATCCATTCCTCTTTATATCTTTATTAGAAAACATTAATATGCTTCTGATTCTGTGACTGCACTGTATTATTTCCCTGTGGCTGCCCGCGTTCCCGAGCACCAACAGCATTGTTGATGCAGCATCCAAAGTTCTGTCTTTGCCTTTGCCATGCTTTAACCTTTTCCTAAGAATCAGTATTGGCTGAAGATCATTATCCTGAGTCTTCCAGACAGAAAATGGGTCTATGGGGAGTCCTTCCTGAGTATCTGTGAAGATCAATAAGTGAAAAGCTTGGGATGGATTACCTCTACAAAATCAGATTTATTTTTTTATGATAGTAAGTAGAACAGCGTTAAGCTGCAGTGTATGTGAGCGTCCTGCTAACCTGCAGAGTTAATGGAATAATTCTAATCCTGACTGGACTAGTGTCAAAAAATCTGTCTGTTCTGACAGAGCCTAGTGCACAGATTTGATCCATATTAATAATCACAACAGAAGCAATTTCTTAAGAGCCATTTACCATTCACCATGCCGCACTATTAGACAATAGGAGTTGGCTGCTTTCTTTGGAGAGTGAGTGTCGGCGTTAAGGGCTGTGGCTACAGCCACATAATCTCCTGCACTCTTTCTTCACACCAGTAATTGTAATGACAAAAAATGGATCTTTGTATTTTTCACACCCTGACAAAGGCTCCTGCTGGAACACTTAGGTTAAAGCCATTCTGGAAGAAAAAAAAGGCTTTTTACTTTATTTGGACTCCTCAGTACCTTCCTGTTCTTTCTTGCAATGGCTTTAAGAGCTGGCTCCAAACAGGCTAATGGCAGGTCTGGAAAAGTATTCAAAAGAATATTCTTGCTTTCCTGGCGATGCTAATTATAAAATTTGTTTCTGAGTAGAGGCAGTTGGGAGATGTCAAACACCAGATTAAACTAAAACGGATTGCTTCGACAGTGGATTGTGCACAATATTTTTTTGTGGAGTTTTAATTAGCACCATCAGACCTATTGCAGACACTGTCACTACTGCTAGCTACTGTAGCTAGGAAGCTCCTCATCTCATAATGGGCAAGTTTTGGTCATTTAAATAAAAATATCATTTTCAATTGATTAATCAATCTATCCATTTTATGCCACTTATCCAAGTCTCTTGCATTGATTTATTAATTGTCTTATTTGGAATTATTGCAGAAATACTGGAAATAAATGTGACATTATAATAGCTAATTCTAAGTCATATCCTTCCTACTTTGGTCAATGATGGTAAAACAGGTATTAAATTGTATTTTATATGGGGTTAAAAAGTTCTTGGAAAGTCTTACATTTAACATGGTAAAGCCTGCAGACAATGACATTGATATATGACTAAATGTGCATTCCAAATATGCATTTGAAGGAATGTAATTATCCAGGAAGTGTACATTCCTGTACCGCACAGAAGTCATAGGGAGGTGGTAGGGATGTGTGGTTGACCTACAAAGCACAGGACTTTGACATCAGAGACCAGTGATTCATGCCCTGCTTCCCGTAATTTTGTTTATGGTTAAAGGAAGGTTTTGGTTAAAGGGACAATTCAGTGATGTCCAACCTTATCTGTATATGAATGAGGGAAATGGTGTGAAAAAAGCCTGCAGTTCTTTCCAATGTTCTCTGTGTCACCACTCGCGCCCAATCCTGGTATCCTGGTACATGATTCATCAAAACATTTGATGACTCGTTATGTTGATTTAAAAAAGTAGGGCAACAGTATGTTTTTATTAAAATGTTTTGACTTTTGCATATTAGTGTGTACACTATACAGAATTTGTAAGAGACAGGGTTTGTTCTACTGTTTTGTTCCAGTCCATGAAGGGTGTTACATTGTTGTATTGCATAGATGGTGTAGGCAGGCAGTCAGTGTTGATGGTGTTGATGGAGACCATTTTTTCTTTTTTTAACAAATCAAGTAAAAAAAACTTTGAAATGAAAAAACAAAATCATTATCAAGCATTATAGCATATTATTATATTTGCAAATTAATAAACATATTTTTTAGTAGACAAGGTTGACCTGAGGGATTTTATTTTAAATTGTTTTGTTTGTGAAGCAAACTATTGGTGGGACTCATTCTCATTCTAATTCTTCAAGTTAACGAATGGGTAGTCATTTACTGGATTAATAAAGAAACATAAATCTAGTGCTGGGGCAAGCCCCAAGTATGGTTGACTCAATATCTATTTTGCATTAAAAAGCTCATTAGCATGGGAGTTTCATTACTTTTTTTCCAAAGTAAATCAGCATCAAACTAATATGTTTTCCTTGTCTACTACCATTTGTTTCCCACTGCTCATTTGACTTTGTATGTGAAATGCTTTGGAGATTTTGCTGCATTTAATAGCAAGGCAATGAATAGATAGTTCACTAAACAATCGCTAAACAACCGTGTCTCTATAGAAATTGTATTTATATACTACTAACTTACAACAGCAAATACGTTTTAAAAGTTTTGACACCAGCAGACCAGCTCTCCCGACAATTCACAGCAGATGTCCGCTAATGTGGACTACATTTTTACACTATTTACTGTAAATAGATAGATGACAATAACGTCTCTCTAATGTAATAGTTAAGCCTTGAATTCACCAAAAGGAAGGTGCAAGCACATCTACATTTGCAGAGCAGCCAATAGGAACACTCTCTTTCTTGATATGACCTGTGATTGGCCAAAGTCTTAGATTAGTCCAAAGCTAAAATATTTCCCTAACCCCAAACTAATTTTGTTGCTTAATCATCATCCACACCAACCATTACTCTACAACTTGTGTGCAGTAGAAAAAACAAGCTGTTCTCATTAACTATTTGTACAAATACTGTAGCTACGAAAAGTAAAGCAATGTATTTCATAAGCATTCTTGTATTTTTTGCTGTATGCATCACAATGACTGGCTTTCACCCAGGAGTACATGTTCCTTGGCAGTGTTTTAATCCAAACCACAATTTTTTTCCTAAACTTAACTAGTCGTTTTGTTGCCTAAACTTAAATGCTGTTGCCGTCATGACGCTCACATTTTGTTGCCTAAACTTAACTGTAATGTTCGCCAAAATGACAGGCAGCTTGGGGTGCCCTGTACCCGGCTTACAGTCACCTTTAATCAGGTAAACTCAAGTTAATAACTGCTGCCGATTCATTGATATCTAACGGAGCTCTGTAGCCAGCCAACGGTCGCCTATTTGTAAGATATCATACAAATCAGTGTGCATACTTTTTTGTATGATACCGTACAAACTCATTCATAAAAATGTGTTCAGAAAAACATAATACTTACTTCATATATTGTGTCAAACGTGTCTGTGAAACATGTTCTGTTTGTAGCTCCAACAAGCTGTCGTGGTTGTTGTTTTTAGTTTTGTTATTTGTTTAGTTTCATGTGTCTAATATGTTTCACCTGTTCGCTCCCTCCCTGCTCGTTTTCCTCTGTATACTGTATAATGTCTTCTGTTCTGTTCAGTCTTTGTTGTGTCCTCGTCATATGTCGAATGTTTCCTACTAGTTCCCTGTGTATTTGTTCACTTCGTACCCTCGTTTTGGATCTTTTGGACTTCAAGCCATTTGGGGGTTTTGTTATCATTACTCGTATTACCACCTTTGTTTTGATTCTTGCACTTCTACCTTCACGTAAACCTGGATTTTCTGTTGTTCTAATAGATACTTCACCTGCATACGCTCCTGTTTGTGTTGTGCATTTGGGTCCAGAACTCTGTTTTCCTGCCGCGTCACACGGCCAGTCGTGACACAAGCTTGCCAACAACAAGGGACCAAATGCCACTCTCATCTTCGCCTCCCTTTTCCATGTCATAGAATTGATATGAAATAGCCTTTAGATTACACAGACATGTATGGGCTACTTTGCTTTAGATTGAACCTCCATATTTGAGAGGCCTGAATACAAACACTATACTCTCAAACCTGATGGAGGGGCTCAGACAATAGTAACTGCAGGCCAATTGCTTGCACTTGTCTCTCCTGGGGCGCATTGGTATCTTCTAACAAGAAAAAAAAACACCTGTGGATATTTGCCATGTCCAATCATAAGACATAAATGAAATATATTCTACCCTGGGCATCTCTCATGATGCCTGCTTCCCTCCTGCTTTACAGGAAAATTGCCATTGTCATAACATGATATGGAACTGGCTAGTAATTCATTCGCCCTCTCACAAACATATTCATTCTCTTATAGAAGGCAGGCTACAGCTTATATGTCATGTATTTATTCTGCACAAAAAACAAAGCTGTGGTTTTACAAAGGTGTAAGTGTGGAATAGTTCTTTACTGGCACAGTAACATCCTGGAGTCTTGTCACAACCAGCCGAAGTCACAGGCCCAGCTAAGAATTAGTCCAGCACATAACGCCCGGTAAAACCATAATGTGTCATTTTCACACTTTGGTTCTTGTACGGGATAAACCAAAGATATATTACATTTTAATACTTAAGCTTTGTAGATGCTGGTAGTTTAATTTTGTTACCTTTGGACAGAGCCAGGATAACTTATGCTTCTTCTCCTCAATGTCTCACATATTATTTTTCTCCACGGGACGCTGGGATTTAAGAACATGTCAATTTGAGTCTCTACATGCCTCACAAAAAAAAAGAAATCACAGTTTTGTTACATTCTATATCTCAGCCCAATAGCACCAGTAATCCTGCGGCAGGACTCTTGGGTACAGTACGATATCCATTATTTGTAGTACAGCGATCATGAAACATCAAAGTGGTAAAAAGTGATAAGACATCCTCCCTTTGAGGTCTGCTCTACTGTATGTAAATTTCATATATTTGTTCCTCACTCATCTCTTATTCTTTCTGCTCTGTCTGATCCCATTTGTGTTGGCTTTTCAAGTTTAATCCAAGTATGAAAACCACCAGGGTCTCTAAATTGTCAAAAAAAAAAATTTTTTTTTAAAATTTTATTTTTTTTTTTTTTATAAAAAAGAGGGGCACTTTTTTTTAAGAAAACTTGATCAAATTATGCATCTAATTCTGTTCTGCCATCTTTTGAAATTGGTCAAAACATCGCTGATGCAGAATTTATTACATTTTTTCTTTCTCCAATTCATTTTTTTGTAAAGCACATTGTGGATTCCCCATTTATTCAGTCTACTTTATAAATCCTGCAATCCTGTCTTTCAGCAAGCTATAGTAGAATAAACATTTGCCAAAATTAAATCATAGTTTTTAAACTTGCTACACAATTACCTTAAACCCCGGCAGTCAGGAAATTAAATAAACAGAAAGAAAGCAAAAAAAAAAAAAAAGACTTATTTGTTTTGCTCACTGTTGCTCTCCTTTAGTTGTTATTCGAGTCCACTTGCTTTCCTCAGGCAGACAATTGTTGGATGTGGGATAGGTATACGTGATGGGCAATCTTATGGTTCCCTCAGTAGTTAGTCTTTCTTCTCTTCTTTGTCCTCTAGAAAATGACCTCTGCATCAGGAAGTTTGAGACATAGAGAATAACTTAGTTTATCTAATTATCATTCTGTTTGACCCCAACTCAAAACAAACCAGTCGAAGACCAGTCTGGTCCATGAGTTGACAAGTTGGTAGAAATAATTAATTCTTATTACTTATTGGCTACCTTAAGGGCCTTATATTTCTTTATTGAACTCCAGACATGAAACACTGACAGGTTCAATTCTTTCAGACAATGTTGTGTGAATACTGCTCTATAAATGATAGCCTGTACCCTCTAATACAGATGTGTACTAAATTGTAAACCTAACAATCCTATTTTTAAAAAGGCAACCTCTCAATAAAGAAAGGATGCATTGTTGTGTTTTTTAATCAGTACCATTAAAAAGATAGCAATCAAGACGATGCCCTAAGATGACATATTTATTTATTTACACAAGACTTATTTCCATTCCAATAACTAAACTAAACATATGGAGCATACATGTCACTTTGTTTGTGTTTATGCTCTTCTTTTGTTTGTTTTATTATGAAGCATTTTGTAACATATACTGCAAACAATACATGTAAAAACACAAACCCTTTACACTCCATGTGGCCATTGTTTCTTTGTTGTTCTGCCCTATTTGTGCACAAGTCAGGCTTTTACTCCCATTCTCATTCTGAATGATGCTGTTTTGGGATTGTGTGTTATGTGTAATAATAACAGAGTGAAAAAAATTTTAATTTCCCTCCTGGGGATCAATAAAGTATGTCCTTCAGGAATCCAGCCTCATATGGAATATCCTTTGTGGTACACAGTATATGTTATATGGATTGTATTGAATTCTCTGGCAGTCCAAATATGGATTGTTTGAACAAGACCCAAGAGCACTTAGCAAATGTGTTTCTCCTCCTCAAATGTATTAACATATTTAGCCTATTAAGAAACTGGATGTGTCTTGATGGTACAGCTTAGCCTTTAACCAGAGAGTACAAGATTTTCAACACTTGGATCTGTCTCTCACATGAATAGATCCCACTAACTGTGTCTGTAGCCAATGCCTGATATCTTATTAATTTGTGCAATATACCTCCATTGTTGTCGAAATGACATGACATGTGTTTTCATTATAACGAATATGAGTCAGTCCCACATACACTGTCCTGCTGCCATAATATTGAGAAATGGACTAACGCATTGTTGGTTTTGGGATTTATTGACAATAATAAGAATATAGATTAAGTCCTTTTATTGTCTTGTAAAGTAACACTCATACAGTGAGAACATACAGTATTATTTACATAAGATTCACAGTATTTCTCAGTTAGTAGTTATTTTTGCCGTGTAGCCAAGCTTTCGGAAAAATAATTAGTTGTTCAAGTTACCTAAATAACGCTCATGTATGTTCTGCCATCCTCTAACACCTGAGATATGAATGTGTTAACTGAATTTAGTTTCACTATTACAGAACTGTAGACACTGATACAATCCATCCATTTAAAATAAACAACACTGGACTCTTCACCTTTCCCTCTGAGCGTTCTCCCGCTTCATTGCTGTGATACATTGTTGGCAATGGAGCATGTTACATGCAATGGAAAGATTTACACTGCACCCATAACAACTACTTTGTTGTTAACGTCTTTTAATTAGTCTCCTCACATCACTTTCAAACATGACTTGTGTCTTCTTGAGATAATCAGAGCCTTCATTTAATGTCAACACTGTCATCAAACAAAAATACTGACTGACTGCTCCACCACTGTTTAGCAGCCATCTAGCACAGTTTACAGCATGGCTTGTGTAATGTCATAAACTTCTTTGAAACATGCACTCAACACAGGGATTGCCAGGACTTCTGTTTGGATTTCAGCAGGGACGCAATAATGTCTGTTTTGTCTCTGGTAGTGTGCCTCTACAGCCTGCCTCTGAGGAGCCACACACTATTACAGATTGTGTTCCCAGTTACCCCCCAGGGACAATACACAGCAGTTCATTGACTTCACTTCCAGTTAGAAAAAGAAATTAAAAGATAATAGATAGATAGATAGATAGATAGATAGATAGATAGATAGATAGATAGATAGATAGATAGATAGATAGTCTTTTCTGTTTTTGTTATTGAGTAGGTTGTCTTATTTTACCTTTGCATTATTGTGTTTTATGTTATGTAGTATGTTGCTTTGCATTTTTTTTTGTTTTCTGTTTGTTCTGGGACCCCATTGAAAATGAGATGATACATCTCAATGAGTTAATCCTAATGAAATATAATTTGATTTGAGTTCAGATTATTACAGTGCTACTGTGCTTCAACGTTTTCTGGCATACCGTACATGTTCATGTGACAAAGCCCTCCAGACATGGACATGTTATAAGATGAAAGGGACTAGAACATACTGTCCTGCCTTCCATTATAATCTTGAGATGCATCACCTAGCCAGGTGCTATCAAAATGCTGCAATAAAGAAATGGGCTAAAATTACAAGCTCCACATTCTTCCCCCCCAAATATGCATTGGTTTTAAAGAGAGTGACATGTTGGCAGTGGTATTTTCTTTTGTAATTTCCTCCGGCTTGCACATTGCTGTCTCTCTCAATGCTTCCAGGAATCCTGAACACAGATAACAATGACAGCGTGTGCATGTTTCTCATCATCGCTCTTTCCTTCCTCGTGCAGGTGGTGAAGATGATGATCATCGTAGTGGTGACCTTTGCCCTCTGCTGGCTCCCCTATCACGTCTACTTCATTGCGACAGGTCTTAACAAACGTCTGGTTAAGTGGAAGTACATCCAGCAGGTTTACCTGTCGGTGCTGTGGCTGGCAATGAGCTCCACCATGTACAACCCCATCATCTACTGCTGCCTCAACAGCAGGTGGGTAACTACAGGGGGGTGTTGACAATCTAAAACATGGAATGTTACAACTGAACCTACTTTAAGGCTGTTACTAAATAAGAGAAACAAGTGGGATTGATTGTATTGTTACACATCACTGAGTGTAATGAAGTGCCATTGTATGTTTTACTAGAAGTTAGGTATGGATCCATAATCTTTCAACATATCACTGTTGCATATTTTATTACATTCTCTCCATTCATTCCTCTGAGTTTTACTAAGTACTTTATATGTATGGTCCATGGTCTTTTGGTCATTTAATTAGACTGCAAATCTAGAGTATCTGAAATGATGAAATGGTTTTTTTAAGGACTTGTAGATCTGAAAGTCAAAAATGACATTTTTATAAATTGATTTTGATCATGTTTTTGTAGTTAATAAATTACATTACTCAGTCTAATCATACAAATGAATTAGTTTCTTTAAAAAACATTTAAAAAATTGCTTCTCTCAAGCATCTGAAGCTGTTTGGTGTATCAATGAATACAGCCTCAATGAATTCAGAAAATAATCCATTGCCAGGATCTCAAGTACTGCCGGTTTACTGTTGAGTATTTTCACAGTAACAACTGCACACAATTGATCTCTTTTCATCACTGCACAAACAGTTTTAAATGCACACAAAAAAAGCATAACATTTTTTTGATGGTACAGTATTGTATACAGTAAACGCTGCTTCTTGACTTATTAAAGGACAAATTCTTAGAAAAAAACATAAAACATTTACTTGTATTTATTTCTCATTCAACCTGTGTTTTTTCCAACCGTTCCCCTCACCTTCTTGATGTGGCGCAGATTTCGAGCTGGCTTCAAGCGAGTTTTTCGTTGCTGCCCATTCATCAAGGTATCCAGTTACGACGAGTTGGAACTACGCTCTACGCGGCTGCAGCAGACACGCCAGAGCAGCATGTACACGCTGTCCCGAATGGATACCACTGTCTTGATGGTTTACGACCCTGCCGAGGGTGATGGCGGTGCAGGCGGTGGCTCTGAAGGGAAGCCCTCCCTGTCCGCTAGGAAGAGAAGCTACATCACGTCTCGCCACATTGAGATCACGGGATGCAACGGTGGCGGCGCGAAGACGCAAAATGGAGGGGCTCCAAGTGCTCAACCTGAGGAGTTCTCTTAAAGGTTGTTCTCACAGACTTACACACAGACATATACATGCATGTCAGAAATGTACACACATGCGTAATACACTGCACATTACAAACGGTGCACAGCTGTTTGCTTAATTTAGACGTAGAAGCATTTTATCACAGCGTTTAACAAAGAAGGTCATATGGATTTAGAGATTATTAAATATTTTACCTTGATGGATAATATTGATTTTTTAAGATACTCTGGAGCATGGATGGATCACTGAGCGGGCTTTTGGGGCAAAGATGCAGGAGCTCAAGGGGTCACTTTGAATTGAATGTTAAGAGCAGTTTAAAAGTCACACTTATAGAAAAGTGTTTTGCTCCTGATTCTTTAAAATTGGTTATCAGTCGATACCAAGTGTGATCCAAAATTATTTTTATTACATGATTGTTCATTTCTTCCGACATAATACAACGGACAGTAATAGGCTATAGTACACCTACAGCAAAATAAGTTGAGCAATTTAAATGTTTCACAGAAGAATAGCTCTGCTTTAAGAAAATACATCAGGTTTTTTTTTCAGTATTTTACCGTAAGATTTTGTCTATCATCTTGTATTGTTTTGTATATTATCTGTGGAGGGGAGGGCCTGTTTCCCAAATTGATTTGTGAGCAGTGTTTACATGCAGATCCCAAAACATGGCACCATCCCAATTCACAAAGGATTGTTGTTTGCAAATTCCAGATAAATTTGTGAGTCCTCCAGGGCTCTTCCATCCTCATGCATGGGTCACAAATATAGCGTTTGTTTATCTCATTTTGCAAATTGCAGCTTGGTGAAACAGGCCTCTACTTTGCCAGGATGCTTTGCACACAATCTATCATTGCCTCCAGCATAAACAAACTACTGACGTTCAGGGTTTGTTCTCAAATAACAGCATAACTGGGGAGTCATGGTTAACACTTGCAAGTTAGGCCGAAAAAAAACGTGAATTGATCACTAGCGACTGGGGCTTTGTTAGGGGGCCCTTTACATGTCATGCTCGGGAACAGCCTTAACAACATACAAGGTGAACAATGGTTAACTTGAACAGTATGATCATCTAAATTTAAGACGCTTTGCCATTGAGTGCTAGGTTGAAGTTTTCTCCTTATCCCATAAGGGTCTCTCTGAATTAATTAAATACTGTAAGTAGCTGTTTCCTTAAAGCGCATTCAGTACGTTCCACTCTGATTGAGATTAGCATTTAAACAGTCAGTGCAATGCTGTTTTGGTAAGGTCCGTCCCATGATTAAAGTGATATCATAAAAATGAATCAGTTCTGCTTGGGGATTCGCTGCTAGGAGTGTGAGGCCATCTTACAATGAAAATAATCTGAATCATGATGATTGTAATTATGTAAGTATGTCATAGATTTCATTTCCATCTGTAGGTATTAACTTTGAACTTAATGTGATGCAGAGGATGCACTCTGCGCTATTTCCGCCTGCAGCAATTAATGAGCGGCTGCAGAAAGTCTCCAATGGAATGGCTATTGATTGAACTCCATTTGGCTTTATATGTGGCTTTGAGTTTGGCTCTAAAAGTACCATGATTGACTTTGGCTTTCAGTTATGTAAGAGCTGTAAGAAACGTGTTTCCTGTAACTGGCAACAAGCCAGAGGCGAAATCCAGTACATTTGCAGCAGGCCAATAAACAGGGTGCTGGAGAATGTGCAGATTGAAACAGAACTTAACAACTGGCCCTAATGGGTCAATAACAATCACATTTTTTACAGTACATTTGCAACTAAGTGAAGGAAAACATAAAGGAAGCTTCACCGTGAAGTGCAAGATTTGTTTTACTGTTCTATAATGTTTTACTGTTGTATAATTATTACATGCCTTCATACAATGTGTAATGAGAAAGCAGGACAGTGTTTGCCTTTTGCAGTTGTTGGTGTTTTAGTAATTTCTTCCAGCATGCTGTTATCCAGTGTTGTATCTATATTTAACTCCCTGCTTGTGTGCTCATCAAGTCATGCTAGTCTGTGCAATGTTGGGTTTATAATAAGATAAGTTGAACCATACTGTGACAGGATTATATAAACCACAGGACTAGTGTATCCCCTTCTGACTCTGTACACAGCAACAGACGGACATGACTCACTGCTGGGAAGTAAATGTAATTATAGATTTGTTTTTGTTTTTTCACCAAACAGACCTTCTTTAAAGATACTGCCAAAAAAGATTTAAATAATATATCCTGTATGAAGTGTAATGTATCCTGTATAAAACTGAATTTGGAGTTTGACAGTTAGTGATAGCAGGTTATTATATATATTATATACATGCTGTTTAACAAATGATTCCCAGTCATTCATTTTGTCATGTTTGGAAGAAAATTAAAGTTTAAATCTCCTAGATTGACCAGAAATTGCAACCACAAAAGCACATTTTAAATTTCCTTAATTATTCTTACCAACAGTTCTGAATGTTAGAAGACTTCATGAAAGTATTTACTTAAGAATGTGAAGAAAATAAAAGTTGTGCATTTCAGTGTGATGTATTTTTAAGCTGTCATCATATGAATATATTGAAGTTGGTTAAATATTTGTATGTGCTAATCAATCTATTTTCATGTTTCTCTGTATAAATGTTTGTGTTTTCTATGAATGTACAGTACAATGTGTGCCTCTATCTCTGTCAAGTGGTGACCATATTATTTGTTGTGTTTTTAAAGGATAATTTGTTAATTTCGACCTGAGACTCATTTCTTTTGATCTTTGACCACCACGCAATTCTGATGTCATCACTTTACTACATTGTTTTCCATTTTACTTTGCCAAGTACTACTTTCACTGCTCTTATTCAAAAACAGGACTCAGGTTGAAATAAACTATTGTATTATCCTTTATACTAATAATTATAATAGTATTGCTAGCAAATGACAACTATTTTGGTAATTTGAGTTTAGGAATTGTAGGATCTCTTTGTTACAATTCTACAGTATATATAATATTTCTTATAGACCTCCAAAAGGGTTTTGGTTGCTCTGCATTGGTCAGTGCTTCATTTCAACAGCCCTTTTTACAGTATGATGAGTGTTTACAAGAGACATGACATGCTTATGATGAAATGTAGATGTTACTTGTTGCAAACACACAAAAATCAAACAACTGAGCAATGTTTTGTTTTATGTTCAGTGTCAGAAACAATGCAGGCTATTGTAATAATCCACTACTTTTAAAGGTCCCATGGCATGAAAAGTTCACTTTATGAGTTTTTTAACATTAATATGCATTCCCCCAGCCTGCCTATGGTCCCCCAGTGGCTAGAAATGGTGATAGGTGTAAACCGAGCCCTGGGTATCCTGCTCTGCCTTTGAGAAAATGAAAGCTCAGATGGGCCGATCTGGAATCATGCTCCTTATGACGTCATAAGGAGCAAGGTTACCTCCCCTTTCTCTGCTTTGCCCACCCAGAGAATTTGGCCCACCCATGAGAGAGAGACATCATGGCTTTCAAACAACACAGAAATGGCAGATACTAAGGAAAGCTCATTGTGGGACTGGCTCTAGTGGCTGTAATTCTGCACCAAGGCTGAATTTCGGGAAAGAGACTTCAGATAAAATATTATTGGACCACTAAGGTCTATATAAGCATCTAAAGAGCACCATGTCATGGGACTTTTAATTGTATACCATACAGCATCATAGATTTGACCCTATGGAAGCAAACTGCATTCATGAAAGAGCAATCTTTTTTTTTTGGAATTACCTCTACCACATCTCATAATCCGTACATCGAAGCATTTTGATTTTGGAATTATGAGATCCTTATTTTGTTATTTCCACATACAGTACATCCATATCTACCTCTTCCCGGCTTGTTAAACATTTTACATATGCTTTTGCAAATATCTTTAAACAGGAAGGTCTTACATTTTAGCCATGATTGTTTGGGTATTAGCAGCAACAGGTTTGTTGCTGAAGAGAATTTAGGGAAAAGAAACTTTTGAATTTTAATTGATTAATTGCCAGTACTGCCTTTGAGATTAAAAATACACCAAATGTGTTTATATGTATAATTGTAAACATGAATCTGCTCAGACAGGAATTTTGTCATTTTTTTATGTTCAGTTCCTTCAACCACAGAACAACAACTCATGCTTGTTCACACTCATCACCAAAATTGAGATCAACGCAAATGTTGCAGATTATTATGATCTTTAATAAAATGTCACTGTGTGTTGTTGTCTCTGTCTTGCTATACAAAAATAGGTCAATGAACTATTCATACTGTATGAACATTGGAGAAGAGGCAGCCTAGTAGCTGACTTTAGGTAACCATAGTTGCACTAAACAAAAATAGCTTTCTTGACCTACCCAATCCACAGTTTATGGCCACAGATAACTAGATAAACAACTCTGTTATTTGGAGCATTTTTTTCAGAAATAGTGAGTGAGTGCAGACAGCATGCTAAAGGCTACACGAGCAGTTTCACTTGACTTACATTACAAAAAGTAGAGCTAACTTATTGAGCGAGGATACCAAGTTTTACAGTGAGACAGCTGTCCTTTTGTTGCTGTTCTGACAAGAACCAGACTAAATCTCAGCTGGCAAAAAGTCTACTACACTGCATGGATATGTTTCATCTCACTTCTTCCTTAAACATTAGTACAGTTGCTTTGAGAATTGTGCTCTTAGCTTCCAGATGCTCCTTGTCCTTACATATGTGCATGCAACCAGGCAACAGCCATCAAACAACCACGTTTGAGATTACTAGATTACTTATTCCTTTTTAGTTATACATCGGAAGTTATGATCAATGATCCAAAACTCATTAATAAGGATTGTTCCCAGGCAAATATCATCTATGAAACCACAAAAGTAGGTAAATGATGAAAAACACAGGTGGCAGCCTATGACGATGATGTGCAAATCTTTTATCGGTGACATTAGCCCTGTTTGGTTAGACATCTCTTTTTGTCTTTCTTGATATCAAAAGTTCATGGCTTAATTACTGGAGGTTGTAGTAGGGATCCTTGGAAATGTAAGAAACCACCAACTGAAGCTGAAGCAGATGACAAAGGCTGAGAGGGAGAGAGAGTGAATACAACAAAAGATCAAAAGACTGATAGTAACACAGCATGTTAGTATCTGAGAGTGTATTTTTTGTAAGTATAACTTGACATGGAAGAGCAGCAGGAAGATGTCCGGTGAATTTAGCTGGTTTTGCAATCTATGGTCTGAAATGTTCCTTAAAACTTCATTATAAATTCTACATTATGATGTTTTGTAAATTAAAAAAAAGAGGGGATGTTCAGACCTCATCCTTTTCAGATTCTACTTGTTAAACTAATCACAGATTCAGAGATGAAATAATAATGTCTCGAGCACATAAAGCCTAAGGTTGTTGAATTATTCATCATGGTTGTATTAAACTATTATTTTACTCTACTAAATAAGGCAATAGGTATGCAGCAGCTTGTCTCTGCTACTCAACACTGCTTTATAGTGCAGTCTGGTGTGTGGAAATGCAGGTATGTTTTACATATTTTTATTCAAATATATAATTATATAAATGTGTGCATAAGAACACAAATATACAAGAGCTTTGTGATATAGATACATCTGTTTTTGAAGAAATACGTTTAAAGGAGACTTTATTCAGATCAGTTGAATTAATTTCTGCCTACAGTAAAACCGTAACAATGGATGTGTGGGAACTACAATTGTATGTTCTATTCTCCTCACAGCAACATCAACAATTTACATACAGTATCTCAGTATCTGCCCCTGTTAAGGAATTCATTGCATTTAAGCATTCACCAACACTAAGGAGTCTCATCAAAGCCTCTGAATCTGAGGAGACAAAATGTGAAAGAAGTCTTTGATGTCAAAGATTTCTGTTCTGTCAGAAAACCTCTAGCTTATATTTTTCTCAGAATGAGGACTTATCATGCTGCTACATTATACAGCATCTTATATAATTAATTAATTAATATTAATTAATTGTGAATATGGCAGAGATTGATTTTCTTTTTGTTTATAAATGAGTTACTTCAGGTTTTGTAGTTCTTATACCAATATGTATTTTATTTGAGGTCTTATCACTGAGCTTCAACTTAAACTACTACTTGTCATTTAGGAAACTAGTGCAGTGCCCATTTAAAACGTGCCTGCTGGAACAGCTGATTGCTTGGCCTCCGGTATTGCAGCCGGTATTGGCCCTCAGATACTAACATGCTGTGTTACTATCAGTCTTTTGATCTTTTGTTGTATTCACTCTCTCTCCCTCTCAGCCTTTGTCATCTGCCTCAGCTTCAGTTGGTGGTTTCTTACATGTCCCAGGATCCCTACTACAACCTCCAGTAATTAAGCCATGATCTTTTGATAACAAGAAAGAAAAAAAAGAGATGTCTAACCAAACAGGGCTAATGTCACCGATAATAGATTTGCAGCTTTCTCGAGAAGGCTCATCCAAACAACTTCCCACTTGATGCACTTCCTTGGACATAGCCTAGTTGCATTCCCTAGCAATGCTAGGGGACTGAGTAAAAAGATGCTTGAATGAATAGCTGTGGATGCGGGGAGGGGCCCTTAGAAAATGCCTTTCTACAGGGCCCAGAATTTTGTGCTACGCCCCTGACTATCTGTCCAATCTGAGTTTTCTGTTGCATGACTAAAACAACTTTTGAACGTACACGCACATTAAAATTTTTAATTTTAATGTTCACCTTTCACTCTTTCTTCTCACAGGGATTGGCCGCAGGCTGCCAGGCCTGAGGCGGGTATTATGTATGAGTGATGTTGTGAGTGGGTTGGTCTAGCATTGTCTGCCTGCAACCACTGAAAAGGTTTTCTTGATAAATGTGTGTGTGTTCTGGTGTGGTTTGGCCTGAGATGTTTACAATTTCAGGACTTTCCATGTAAAACCAAACTGAGTGGATAAGGTGATGTAGTGAAAGATGTGAGTGTTTGTGTGAGCGTCTGGACATAACAGACCTTTCTCAGCAGCACAACATACATTTTGACTTGTCAAACACCGATGTAATAAATAACAGAAATAATAGCTTCATTCCATTTAGGTATTCCAGTTCCCGGGCCATAGTAATGCACCTAATATGAATGTGTGTCTATCTGCAACACACTGTTTGGAAAGAAGTACTTAACCTTTAAACACTGTTCGTTGCTACCCCCCTTAATTTACTGTTCGCGGTCAAATTTGACCAGACAGTTTTAACTGCTCTTATTTTAACATAAATACCATTAAAAATAACAAAAGGTATTTTTATTAGAACATTTATTGTAAAAATAACCTTATTAGAACATTAACATCTACAACATGTGTGTGTGTGTGTGTGTGTGTGTGTGTGTGTGTGTGTGTGTGTGTGTGTGTGTGTGTGTGTGTGTGTGTGGAGTGTTTCTGTGTGTGTGTGTGTGTGTGTGTGTGTGTGTGTGTGTGTGTGTGTGTGTGTGTGTGTGTGTGTGTGTGTGTGTGTGTGTGTGTGTGCATGCATGTGTGTGCAAACATTGGTGGTTCACATGCACAAGTGGCAACATGACAACATCAACTGACAACATGAACTATGTGTGTGTGTGTGTGTGTGTGTGTGTGTGTGTGTGTGTGTGTGTGTGTGTGTGTGTGTGTGTGTGTGTGTGTGTTTCTGTGTATAAGAGTGTGTGTATTATACTCTTTCCCATTCATTTCCTATGGCAGTCATTTTTGACTGTAAACAAAGTGACCAAGTTGAATAAATTACTCAAAATTCAAAGAAAGTAGTCACAATGAATTTTATGTGTTCAAATGCCTTTTGTGAAGGATATCATAAGGTCTTGAGGCAATCTGATGAAAAATGCCATATTTATGGTACAGGGAATGTGTAAGTCGGTCATTTTTGACCGGAACACTGTTAGAAGGTTGGGAGCTGTTAATGAGTTATATCCTTGTGAAGAATGTTTAAGCTCAGCGGCATCCTCTTGAGGATCCCTGTAAACACTTGATTTGAGTGTAGGAATGGTAAATAAAGACTTCATTGTGAGTTAAGTCTTACATGACGTAATAGGAGGAGGGTCAAGCTGGGATTCTACAAAGTCTAAGGTACTTCCGGAGCTACAGTATATTTTACTTAGGAAACCAAACGGGGCAGAGATTCTACGCTTAACAAGAAAAAGATTAGGGATGTGGTGAATTACATACAAAAAAA
Organism: Perca fluviatilis; assembly: GCF_010015445.1. Taxonomy (NCBI): domain Eukaryota; kingdom Metazoa; phylum Chordata; class Actinopteri; order Perciformes; family Percidae; genus Perca; species Perca fluviatilis. The sequence continues at coordinate 28,731,440 of NC_053112.1, read as the reverse complement.
AAACTCCTTACTTGGACTGAATAAATGTTAATACATTTATGAAACAAGGTGTATACAAAAACGTGGACCCTTAAAAACTCCATTCTGAATATAGTGTTGAATCTAGTTAAAACATATTTACACCCTCTACATTACATTGCATGTCATTTAGCTGACGCTTTTATCCAAAGCGACTTACAATTGCTATATGTCAGAGGTCGCACGCCTCTGGAGCAACTAGGGGTTAAGTGTCTTGCTCAGGGACACACTGGTTGATGTATCGCAGTGGAAATCAAACCCAGGTCTCCCAAGGCATGTGTCATATCCACTGCACCATCACCACCCTCTAGATGTTAGGTCCTTCTTTTAATTACAAAAATGTTGTGTAATGTTGTAATTATTTAAAAAGTAAGTTATATTACAACAAATATAGTTGTAAAAATAACAGACGAGAGGATTTGTGGCTGGCTTGTTAAAAACACTGTAAAAATAAATCGTCTACCTAATCGTCTGTGGATTTTCCACTGTCACTGCCATGCAGTACAAGCTACAGTATTCATCATTCATTGGCCAACATTAATTATCTACTGTGGCAATCCTGTGTGTTCTTGAACAACATTCAACAGTCTATAATCTAATCTGCAGTTTATTCTAGTAAATGTATGAGCAGAGGCTTGACAGAAACACTTTTAACCAATATATGTTAAATCAATGAATGATAAGAGGTATTTACAGCAACATTCTTAACACATACAAATAGAGTTCTGCTAAACACAAGCTAAATCCACATTTCCAAACTTTGCCACATTTACAGACTTGCTGACTTTAAGCGGTGGTAGGCAGTATATTTTTTGGTGTCATTGGGCAAAAATTCCATAATAACCTTTCAGCATATTGTTACTCAAGTGGTCTGAGAGACAACCAGGCCTCTGCTCTGTACCTCCTCTTGGCTCAGTTGTCAGGCTTTAGAAAATCTATCCATGACAGGAGACTTTGGCCAATCATAGGTCATTTTAGAGAGAGAGAGAGAGAGAGCGAGAGAGAGCATTCCTATTGGCTGTTCTACACATGCAGACAGAGATGGGAGACGTGGAGCTGCAGGAAGATGTAATAAGACTGTATTTATATAGCGCTTGTCTAGTCTTAACAACCACTCAAAGCGCTTTTACATTGTACTGGAACCATTCACCATTCACACACTGGTGGCCGAGGCTGCCACACCAGGTGCTCATCAGATAAACATTCATAGCAAATTCAGGGTTTAGTGACTTGCCACATAGTACTGCAGGGCCAGGAATCAAACCACCTACCTTCCGATTGGTAGATGACCGCTCTACCACCTAAACCACAGCCACCCCTCGCACTCTTGAAATTCTGCCGTTGCAGCTTTAACGGGTGCGTTGTTGTAGGTTTACTAGTGCCAGGGGCCTCTTGACAAAGATGAACCATAGTTTATAGCAAAATAGACATATTTTTAAAGTTTCAGTTGTATACTCTGGGGTGTATTGGGGGGGGGGGGTTAAAACACACACATGCCCAAAAACAAGAGAGTCTAATCTATAACAGATATTACATGTTTCTATGTATATAACTTCTCATAGCAGTCCATGAAGGTTAAATATAATGTTAGGATTTTGCGGGTGGGACTGTGGTGGTAAATACTGTATTTCTCTGTTTTTGCTCTTGAGGGGAATTGTTGGGTCTCTATAAATTATATAGTGTGGTCTGGACCTACTCTATCTGTAAAGTGTCCTGAGATAACTTCTGTTATGATTTGACACTATGAAAAAAATTTAATTAAATTGAATTGTTCAAAGAAATTGGCTCACAGAATCATTTAAATGTGGTCTGTCTTCCATGTGTGATGCTCACTGACACACTCTGACATAGATATCAAAACTATGGCATGTTTATTTCAGGATGGCACTTGCTTGTCAATCTATCTCGGAATCAGAAATTATGATGAATTGTTGTGTCACTCAGCAGAGACAAAGCTGGTTTGGTCAGTCAGAAACCACAGGGAAATTGGATGCTTGGGTAGCTCACCTGGTAGAGAAGGCGCCCATATGCAGAGGCTCAGTCCTCAACACAGTTGCTCAGGGTTTGAGTCCGACCTGCGGCCATTTGCTGCATGTCTTCCCCCTCTCTCTCCCCCCTTTGCTGTCTACAGGCTGTCTTGTCTATTAAAGGCTAAAATGCCCAAAGAATTATCCCAAAAAAAAAGAAACCACGTTAAAATTGAAAGAACAACAGAGAGGAGCACATAAGCCAAGCTTTTAAGGTTTAATTGAAAAATAATGCATTACTTAATTATTTGTCTTTCATTTGTGTCAAGTAAATGCTGTATGACTGGCATTATGCACCGATATTGTGGTGTTAGCTTTTTAGCTATTGATATTGTAGATAACCTGAAATTAAACACATTTCCCACATATACACATATAGAATAGAGTTTAATGGAAAAGTTATAATAATTATTTCGAAGTGGGTACTGATTTATTTAGATATAGATGCATTGTTTATTTATTTATTTATTTATGTATTGCATTGTCTACTTAATTTACTTTAGGGAGATGTATTTTTATGTTCACTTAGTATTTATCTCATTTCATATTGATATATTTCATCAGTTTTTTATTTATTTTATTGTTTATTAGTTTATTAATATATAAATAATTATGAAGGCCAATCTTGTAGAACTGGAGGTGGGAATGTCAGTTGAAATGACCTGTATGAGGAGGATGAACTCTTATTTACACTTATCTTCATATGATACATTTCACAGATGTCAAGGTAAAGGATCATAACATATATTGTATCATGTTTGAGTCTTTGGCTACCTCATAGAGCCCTAATAAATAACGCTAGTCTTTAGATTCCTGACAGTTCACAGCTTGACTCCAGAGAGCTGGAGGTGTTCAGTCCACACAGTAGACACAAAGTCTCTCATGCTACATGAGGTGGGGTTGCAGGCTTTTGACTTTTACAAAACATTTAACCAACCAACCTCATGTGGCACTAGACTGTGTCCTTTTCCAGTGTTATTCAGTGTGTTGCCATTTGTTTATTCTACTGTTCAGATACTTGTTTTTTAATTTTAATCAGTTTATCTGTTTTTGATTCTGTCAAATACCACAATAAGTACCACTGAGTTCAACAAATGATTAGCCATGTTGTTTTTCTAATTAATACATAATTTCAGATGGTAGTGTGACTGATTGATTGGTTAACTGATTAATTGATTAATTGATTGGTTGATTGGTTGATTGATTGATTGATTACATGATTTCATCAGGACTCCCTCGAAAAAGAGATCTTGTATCTTGATTGGACCTTTCTGGCTAAATAAAGGATTTACAAAATAAATAAATAATCCAAACCAGATACTTAAGGGCAAATTCGGTATTGTATGTATTTATCTCTATCACACATAGCCTCTGGACTTAAACATTGGTTTTGCCCATTTAAGAAAAAGAAGATGTGTGTGATGAATACAAATACCTTTGGATATGCAATAACAGATAAAAAAAATACATTTAGGTATTTCTTCTAAGGTTTGCAGGAAAACCTTAGAAGAAAACATATGAACGAATCACAGAGTCACATAAATGCTGGAGTCCCAAATGGAGTTATAGAAAAAAAGGCTTTTGGTTAAGCAGCATTAGGGGTGAATTGCAGGAGGTACAGGGGATAAACATGAAACAGGTGTACTGCAGGAAGAGGCCGTGTCTGCTACCTACAGAGGACCAGTAGGACATAAACACACCAGTTTAAATGTTCATGTTTGAGCCAGCAGCAACACTAGCCTGAACCATGAAGACATACCATACCTGCAGCAGGGGATGATGGAGACAGGAGCCAACATACACTGTCACTGCGGTGAATTTGACCATGGACTGCTGATTGTGTTGGATGCTGGTGTTGACACAGGCACAGGTGCAGCAGGGTGCTGTGTTTAACAATGGGTGGCTTGACTTTCTCCAACGCATGAAAAAAACGTAAACATATCTCAATATAATATGATCTGTGTTGCTTTTGTAATTTAGCTTAGTTTAAGTAACTTATTCCACTCTGTTAAATGAGGTGAGAATAACAAGTTTTAAAAGGTTGACCATGTGTTAATTTTATGGCACCAGCAGGTACCAGTCATTCTACTTTATACCCTGTTTTCTTCCCCCCACAGTCCCACTTCCCTAAGCCCCTGCATCTCCATTAAGCTTTATTGCCATTCTCTACCTGTCCACTCATCCTGGCCACCTGACTCCCACATCCTTCTTCTTATTTCCCAATCACACTGTCAGTACTTTTACCAGACCCTTTTCCCCAGTCAGTTCCCATCATTGTCAGTTTTGCTTTGTCCCTTGTTTTTCAGCCATCTTTACCTGAACATGAACCTGTATCTCTTCCTGCCGCTGCCGCATTATAATCCCACTTCAGTTCTATGCAAGACCCGCCCTATGAAGCAGCTTGTTTGGTTGAGGTTAGGCATTGACCTAGAATAGTTAAGTTTAGGATTGCCAGTTGGTCAGGGGATAGGACCTGAACAAATCGGGGTCTCTTACCTTGTGCGAGCCCCCTGTTACCTCGTATTGCTATTGTATTGCCTAGAACTGCAGTGGGTTCCATAATAACGCCGGGCTGCCTGTAGGCTTATGTAGCTTAACTTCTTCAATTAATCACTGAACTACTCCTGTCTGCCTGGGCTACTTTATCTGCATTTTGATCCTAATAATGTCGACAGCTATAGCTCTGTACAGCTGGGCTTTCCTTATTGAACTGCTTCACAGCCCTGACTCCCTTATGTCCTGATTCAGAACTTTTACATTGATAAGCATAAAACCATGACATGATGTGCTTAGGGGTTAAACTGATAGATGCAGACAGCTCTGTTCACCAGCTGTCTAAGCAAAGTACTCGTCTGAAAAGGATGTGAGACAGTCCCCTAGATTGTTTATGTACAAGACTCACACCATTCATGGTCTTTTAAATAGCAAGAACTCACTCCTTATTTTTTTAAACATCAAAATTATACAGTGTTGTTTCTTCTTCAATCAAACCATTTTGGGCCAAACGTAAGTGGTACTTCTGCTAGCCTGAGAGAGAGCATCTAAAGTTAACCAACCAATTGACAAAATAAGAGTAATTAACTTACAATTTGCAGAAAACAGTTATTGTAGCGTGTGAAATCAATGGTTGCGGGTTTAATTTCTCACTTGCAAAGACAATGACAATTAAAGCTGCAAGCAGCGTTGGGTTACATCCAGTCACTGTTCCATTATTAATGTGACTAATATCGCCACTGTTCATCACACCCCCAACCGGCTCGTCAGACACCGCCTACCAAGAGCCTGGGTCTGTCCGAGGTTTCTTCCCAAGAGGGAGTTTTTCCTCGCCACTGTCGCACTGCTTGCTCTTGAGGGAATTACTGGAATTGTTGGAATTGTTGGGGCTTTGTAAATTATAGAGTGTGGTCTAGACCTACTCTATCTGTAAAGTGTCTCGAGATAACTTATGTTATGATTTGATACTATAAATAAAATTGAATTGAATTGAATTGGGCGAGCCCTCGCGCCTCTGCGTGCGGCACTTAGACACTATCACCAATGAAAAGGGAACTCCCTGCTGAGTTCAATGATACCTCACACAAGATTCTACATCTAACAGTTTATTAGCTGTGGAAGGGGGCGTGGCTAAAGCATGGGGGCGGGCCAAACCATGACCAATGAAAATGGAACTCTGTTGAGTTCAATGATACCTCACACAATAGTGTACACGAAATGGGTCATTAGTTATTAAAGGGGGCGTGGCTTAAGCATATCGCGCAGGGCAAATTGTCACCAATGAAAAGGGAACTCTATGCTAAGTTCAATGATACCTCACACAAGACTCTACCTTAAATGGGTCACCAGTTAAGAAAGGGCGTGGCTTAAACATAGGGGGCGGGGCAAACCTTGACCAATGACAAATGAATTCTCTGCTGAGTTCAATGATAGCTCACACAATCAATCAATCAATCAAAATTTATTTATAGAGCACTTTAAAATTCAAAGAGAACACAAAGTGCTTTACAGTAAAACAATAATAGAATACATAACAGCCCCAAAATACAAAACTCGCACGACTCATTTAATTTTGCTTAAAAATTTGCTTAAAAGCAAATAAAAGAATCTTAAAATGGATCCTGTGATAAATAGGCAGCCAATGCAGTGACGATAAAATGGGGGAAATATGCTCGTATTTACGTGTTCCAGTTAAAAGACGTGCAGCAGCATGACCCCCATGTACAGTGCGTTACAGTAATCCAGCCAGTGGTGACAAAGGCGTGGATTACTGTCTCAAAGTGCTGCCTAGAAAGGAATGACTTAATTTTGGCCAATTGCGTCAAATGAAAAAAACTGTCTGTCAAGCTTAAGATCGGGGTCAATTTTAACCCCTAGATTAGTGACAGTTGGCTTAATATATTGACTCAAGGAACCCAAATGAGCACCAGGGGTCCCAGCGGTGCCACCAAAAAAAAAAAACATCACTTCTGTCTTACCTTCATTAAAACTTAAAAAGTTAAGAGCCATCCAGGCCTTTATGTCATCAAGACACTTAAGTAAAGGACCAACAGTTTCATTCTTTTTTAGAGGGATATAGATCTGACTATCATCTGCATAACAGTGAAATGACATACCATGCTTCCTAAGTATGGAGCCTAGCGGAAGCAGATATATAGAGAGAAGAGAAGCGGGCCTAAAATTGAGCCCTGTGGGACCCCACAAGACAGAGAAGCAGAGGAGGACACAAAATCTCCACAGCTGACACAGAAAGTTCTACCTTCCAAATAGGATCTTAACCATTTCAGTGCAATGCCCCTAATGCCCACCCACCGCTCTAAACGAGAGATAAGGATTTCATGGTCCACTGTGTCAAAAGCAGCAGTCAGATCAAGAACCACCAGAATAACACACTTCCCAGAGTCAGTAGCTGAAAAAAATATCATTAAAAACTTTTAGAAGAGCTGATTCTGTGCTATGTAGGGTTTTAAAACCAGATTGGAAAACTTCTAGAATATTGTGCTCATCCAAGAAGGCCATTTATTGACTACAATTGTCTTTTCAAGGATTTTTGCCATAAAGGGTAGTTTAGATATAGGTCTAAAATTTGCCAGATCTGCGGGATCCAGCCCAGGTTTTTTAATTAAAGGTTTCACTACTGTATGTTTCCAAAGTTTAGGGACCACCCCTGAGGAAAGGCTACATTTAAAACTGCAAGAATAGATGGCCCTATAGTAGGAACAACCTCCTTAAAAAGTCGAGGAGAGATAATATCATTTGGGGAACCTGAGGGCTTCAAATGCCCAACAATCTTCTGTAAAACAGACAAAGTTACAGGTTCAAGCTTATCAAAAACATCAGGGCAGAGGACAGGGATTGAGGGGTCATAAGCCAAAGGTGAGATTTGAGCCCTAATGGTAGTGACCTTATCAATGAAAAAGTGAAGAAACTTTTCACATACATAATAGGAGGCATCAAAACAGACAGTTAGCGGCACATTGAGAACTGAGTCAATGGTCTTAAATAAAAAACGAGGATTGTTACAATTTGACAGAATAATTTCAGCGAAATATTTCCTTTTAGCTTCTTTCAAACTTGTCTGGTAATACCGCCAGCAATCCCTTAACATTTGCAAAGATACATGTAGTTTATCCTTTTTCCATTTGCGCTCAGCCCTGCGGCACTCACGTCTGACAACACGGGTAGAATCATTTCGCCAGGGTTCAACTTTAGTTTTAGATTGCCTAGTTTTCAATGGAGCCACAGAGTCTATAGCAGTTTGGCACGTGGAGTGGAACCATAAACTAAGCTCGTCTGCATCATTACATATAGAATTTGGTATGTCACAGTGTTGACTGAAAATAGAGGAGAACTGAGCAGCAGTGGAAGTGTTAATAATACGGCAGCGCCGTGCAGTTGCGCACGGTTTAACCGTATTACAGGCAAGCACAATCTCAAATAATACTGGCATGTGGTCAGAAAACACAGCATCACAGATCTCTAAATTATGGATACACAAGACTACATTAAACGGGTAATTAGTTATGAAAAGGGGCGTAGGTAACGCATAGGGGGGGCGGGTCAAACCATTAACAATCAAAAAGTAACTCTCTGAGTTCATTGATACCTCACACAAGGGTCTACCTTAAACGGTTCAAATATTATGAAAGGGGGCGTGGCCTGAGTAAGTGGCCGTGATTAAAGTATAGGGGGTGGCTAAGTATCACATGTAGACCACACATTATAAGTTTCATGTAAATCGGATGATGTTTGTAATATAAGGCTGATTTCCTGTTGCTACGACCAAAAGTCAATATTGGCCTGTAGATGTCCTCAGGCCTGGACTCTTGTTGATTGTGGGAAATTTCAAGCAGATATGACAATGTACACTGTAGTTACAGCCACTTTCTCGTTCATCGCTAAACACTCAAAATGGCCGCCACGCCCACTCCGCTTGACGAAAAGTTTTTCTTTTAATTACTTTTCATCGTTAAGGTGTTGGGATGGTACAGACCAAATTTGAAGTCCATCGGATAAAATCTCTAGGAGGAGTTCGTTAAAGTATAGCACCTTGACTTTTAGGCCTACTTCCTGTTGCCACTAGGGGGCGCTATGACTTGGAGCCAATATTGGCCTGTAGATGTCATCAGGAACTCTTATGAATCCTGAAAAGTTTCAAGCCAATTGGACAATGTACACTCAAGTTACACCCACTTCCTGTTTCAATGGCGAAACGCACAAAATGGCCACCCCGCCACGGCCATGCCCTATGACGAAAAGTTTTTCTTTTAATAACTTTTCATCTTTAACGTCTTATGATGGCACAGACCAAATTTGAAGTTGATCGGATGTAATCTCTAGGAGGAGTTCGTTAAAGTACGACATGTGGAAATTGACAAAATCGCACTAATTTTGAACTTTGAATTCAAAATGGCGGACTTCCTGTTGGGTTTAGGGTATGGCTCCAATTACGTTTTGTGAGTCTACGTTAAAAGCACTGCAGGGGCTCAATTTCTTTTACTTTGTAGGGGGCGCTAGCGAGCCATTGTTGTGCGCCTATTCCCAAAACCCTTAAAATACATACATTTTCACCAGGCTTGATGCGACCACCAATTTTGGTGAGTTTTTGAGTATGTTAAGCCCCTCAAAAAGGCGATTCATTTGCCGGACTAAGGAATAATAATTCCTTCAGTTTCAATAGGGCCTTCACCGCTGTCGGTGCTCGGGCCCTAATTATGTAAATTTAGAAATCAAGAATCACAATTCTTGTGTTTTGAAAATTGGAACCTTTTCAAAATACTGCAATAAAATTGATTAATCTAAAAGCCCTTATTTGTTGTCACATAGCAGTAAAACTGATTATGATGATATCCACTGCATTCCTTTTTTTGCTGAATGTGACAATGACGAAGTGTAAATGGTGCAGAGAAAATATGATGTGACGAGAACGTAAGTGCTGTTTCATCCTCTCACCTCACAGATGTTCCTCAAACATTATTTTCACAATTCTTATTTCAAACTCATCCACAGCACAACTTGCCACATTTGACATTTTGCATTTGGATCAACAATTCATCCATTTTCATGCCTGAAGAAATTAACTCACAACATGGTGCTCCTTACATTTACTCAACCTGATTAATTTGCACAAGGATGTGTTATATAACAGTATGTTAGTATGAATGCCACATATGATAAAGCTATTAAAGTTTTCACTGCTTTGTTTTCATAAATTCATTAACTGTTACATGAAGATGACATAATTTCACCCAATATTGTGTTCATGGCATTTAGCAGCTAAGCAATCAAAAGGAGTTCAACCGTGAATGCTGTATTGCAGCGACTTCTTTGTGTGGCGCCTTAGTCTCGCTTTGCCAGACCCTTCTCCAAAGCGCGCTGAAGGAGGGTCTGGCTTCTCCACTCAGCATTTGGGGATGGGAGGAAAACGTGTTCTGGTTTAATGGCATTTCTTGAAACCAATCAGAATCTTGGGCGGTGCTAAACTCCGCACAGAGTCGCTGCAAAATAGTTGTGCGAGAGAAAACTCAGATTGGACAGATAGTCAAGCTAGCTTTCTAAATTTACCATGCTGAGGAGCAGTCAACAATAGAACTCATAAATCCACCGACTTTAAAATCCCAACACAAAGAAAGTGGAAGGAAACGGAAAATACATGCATCCGGCGGAATTTCCTGCAGCACCGGAGCAATCCCGGAAGTGGAACGCGAAGGATATAGACTAGTCGCGCCCTAACCCTAACTCTTCTTTGTGTGGCATGCTTGTGATGATTGTGCAATGTTGAAAATGTAATACACCTGGATCTTATCCATCTAGGAACAATTAAAAATGCACTATATGAACATGATCTCTGCATGGCTACTGCTGGTCATATTCCCTCTTTTCTTTCTGCCATATGTTTTCAGTCTCTGTTAAAACTGGGTTGACTTTTGCCCCTTTCAGCCATGCACCTCGTTATGGAATGTCGACGTCATGTGATGGCAATCTAACATTTTCGTCACATGTCTGAACAAGCACCCAACTCACTTTTACGTTAAAATCAAGATAACAGTCTAATTCGGTTGGGCCTGCAGTCGGACGAGGTTTCCGTAACACCTCCAACACAGTGCTCACTAACAAGACCTGAATGCCATCAGATCAACATAGGTCACAGCAGCCACAGTAATACAGTAATTGCACCAGCTGTCTCCCTCCTTATATTTCCAACATTCATTCAGACCATCTCCATGGATGAAATCAAGCTCTGAATATCCAGCAAAACGCTATGCATCTATGCAAATAAGTTTTAAAATCCATTAGTGATGTGGTCTGCGCGAGAACACACTCTTCCTTTATTACCTATCATTACCCAGTACCATGTTTAAATGAAGTCAGAACAGACATTTACATAATTCAAACCTACAGAGTTAGGAAGTGGAAAGAGCTTGTTCGGCATCCCCTCATTCTTTAAAGTAAATGTTTGATTAATTTTCTTCATAGTCAGTTTTAGGTGACTCAATGTTGCACCACCCCCGCGGCTCGGATGAAACTTCCCCGATATAATTATCAGTTTAAAAGATGAACAACTGCAATAGAAAATATCAGGTTATTTAATAACAAGTTGAAGATTAAAAGACAACTATAAGTGCGTTTCCGTCCTGTTTTTATGGGCATTTTCAATTTGTGGATTTAAAAGCCTGAGCCGAAATGCCGGCAATTTAATTGTGACTCGTTGCGCCCTCGTCTTCTGCAATAGTTTATTGGCACCCAACTTTAGAATAAACATTATCTGGATGAAGCCAGCTCCTAATATTTGCATAATTGTAGTGGATGGAAGTGGGCATCATTTGCATTTTCTTTTGCCAATTTTCTTGAAATTCAATTAAAAGTTTTATTAAATTTGGATGGAAACTTGAAAGAATTGTGAGAAACAACACATCACTGAGTCATTATGTTATTTGCATGTATTAATAAGCTAAAGAATCTGCTGTTAAGTAAAAACTAACAATATAATCGGCTGCGTAAATGTATTGACTTTTAGACTCTGGATCCATTTTGAATGACTTATTAATCAGAGGTTTAAACTCAAAGCATTTGGTGCTAATTCATTTGAAGGGCTCTTATGTAGGAGATCCAACTGCGTTAACACAGGAATAAATGGATCTTATTACAACATTGGGCTCTTCCCCTTCCTCTCTCACCCCCTGTCGAGCTGCTATTAAAACAGGTTTGCTATGACAGAGCATGTTTGACCATGTTGTTCTTTATGTCTCGTAGGCACTCTTTTCCAAAACAGAGTGCAACTGAAGTCAGTTATGGGTACCAGACTGCTGTTACCCTGCAGTCGTTTGTCATGTCAGTTCTTGAAGTCATCATCCATCACACACAGACACAATCACACTTTAAATGGACCAAGAGTTTCCCTAAAGGAGATGTTCCTCAGTTTTACTTGCACACAGTTTCCATACAGCAGTGTGCAGTATCTGTTAGATAACACTTTCTGGGTTTTGTGAATTAAAGGTACAATTCCTGATTGTTCGTACAAACAAAAATAAGGTTAAAACCAGATCAGAGTAACACAAAGAACAGTTACATTTAATAGTTTTCTGATGCTGTAAAAGGCTTGTGCAAAATTAATAGTACTTTCCAGGTTAAGCTTTTTCAATGAGTTGCTGTGATTTGGTTGGTTTAATGTGGGCCTGTAATTACTGATAGCATCTAAATTGCAGTTTTATTTTAGCACCTACTGTTATGTTATTATAGTCTTTTGTATATTTGCACTCTTCCAACTACGTTTTGCGACAGGCTGCACAGCAATTTCCCTCGGGATTAATAAAAAGTTGTATCTGCGTCGTTCCAGAGGGCATGGACAAATGCTGGATTTTGGCGTTTAATTTGGAGAACTAAACTCATCACATACCTTAGTGGAGAAGAGTCAGGGGCTACTATTACAAGAGCATTTGTCAGTTCATCAACAGCAAATAAGGTACATGTATTCATATTTCTGTTAGACTTTAATATAACTGTAGATGTGAAGTGCCATGAAGAACCTGAATTTTTGTGCTTGGCTCTCCAACACGTTATTGTTGGGGGAATTTTAACAATATGATATTGTCACAAACCCTTATCTGTGGAAATTTTTTAACAGAAATAGTTTGATCAATAGACAATAGAAATACTTGTGATTTTGGAACTAAAATATTGACTGGTGTCCTTTCTCAGTCAGTCCAACATTATTCGGAATGCAGGAGAATTTTTTAACTCGACTGTCTTTGGTGTTTATCAGTATAGTTTAAATGATGGAAAGTCTGCAATGTCATTAAAAAAAAGTCAGCACAATATTTTGATCAGCTGTACAATAGATAAGATACAGCATCTTTGTAATAAAACAGCATAAGCGGCTTTTTCAACATGAAGTCATTTCCTTCTAAGAGTTTTGTGTGGTTAGAGTAACCTTATTGAATCCGAGGACTCAATTGCTTCGCTGTTGTTTTGCTCTAACCGAGTATCGGTTTGAGAGCAAGAGGTTGCCAGCTGGAGGCTGACCTTGTTGACCTTATCAGTCTCGCCCGCCTGGGCAATAGAGAATCATTCTCTCTCTCTCTGTCACCTTCATTATTAGCAGGGCTCGTGGTGCAGCTTTTGTTCGGCATAGCAAGTCAGAGAGGAGGTAGACAATGTTGCAGGGCCCAGGGGTGAACCGGGGGAAGACAAGGAGGCAATGAGCGGTGGTGAGTTGACAAGACAAAGTGTTGTGCTGAGCGAGGCACATGGAGTGTTTAAAATGAACTGGGCTATTGGTTAATTTGATGGCAGCGCTTTCATTTTCACTGTGTATCCTAATGGTGTTGAAAGAGTAGGAACACTGACCCATGAACTGGCAATCAATAAACTGAGGCTGTGTTGTTTTGTCCTCCTGGTGCTGCTGAGACTGCTGCATTGAATATGAATGAGAGTGTTTACTCTGGGAGTGGATGAGTGTTGTCAGCTCTGGAGTAGTCCGGCATCACCCGAACAGTAGCTCGAGTGATTTTACGTCATCGCTGAGAAAGAACAAGAGCAGCGTTCAAGCTTTGGAGATGTAGAGGACATACAAATTGCAAGATAATTACCTCTTCTGAAGAGTCTGTCATGTTTTTTTTTTTTAAATCCTCCGTGTCCTCCTTTATTTGACGAGATAAACGCTACCAGCAACTGCGTGGAGGAGGGGCGGGATCACCAAAGGCTTGCATCATGTGAATGCTCCGACAGTGTTGTCATTACTTAGAATTCCTCATGGGGGCAACAAAAACTACGCACTACAGCTTTAATGGAGATACATTGCTGGGACAAAGCCTGACGCGCCAGATGTCCCTCACCTCTTGCTATCTCTGCCAGTACGGTTGTGATTGGTTTGAAGAAATACAAACAAGTCAGAGCGTTTTTTTCCCCTGTCCCAGAATAGATGTAGCCAGACTGTACTGACAGCATTATTAAAGGGGTTTGTGTGCTCTTACTTACGTTTCTGCAGTGGAATTGATTGGTTTGAAGGCTGCAGTTGCCACCATTTTGCTTCTTTACAAATTCATTCTTCTTTTTTTTATCGCTGAAGAAATGGTTAAGAAAACAGCCATCCTACAAATGCAATGCATTCAGCGTGTCTTGAGGGATTTCTAAAAAGTCGCACATGCTCTTGAAACTTCTTTGAATTTGAAGATGTGCTGTTTTTTTTTTTAAGTTTTTTGGCTGTACAGGTCTAGAGCACTCACTACCAGGAGCCAGGTAAATGCATTTTAAATGACATTTTGAACAAGTGCCATAAAGTAATAGTCCATTGCAAACTGTTGCAGTGATTGTTCTAAGATCACCATCACAAGTCTTTTTCTCCTTTAAAGTGATGGGACTGCAAAAACTAAGAGAAGAGTGTCCCATACTTATGCCTAAGCACGCTACTCAGAAGGACCCCCATTCAAAGTAAAATAAGAGAAATTATGTCCACTCTCTGCTTTCCAATATCTACATTCATCACTTGACCTCAGTACCTACTTCAACAGGAGGTCTGATTAAAAGTAACTCTTTGCCTGTGACATCTTTTTTTCCGGTCTCAGACGCCTCTCTTTGCCATATTTTAAAGAATCAAATGGCCGACTAACCAGCTGATATGTTGTCAAAGGCAATCGCCATGCTGGTATAGTAAAGAGTAGAGTAAAGTAGAGTAAAGTCAGGAAATGCTGTAGTGTAATAAGTGTTGAGGGGCCTTTGACATATTTCACACATTCTCATTCTTTCACTCAATGTTGCTAGCATGGCTTGTTTGACATTTAGACAATAATTGCCACTGCTGACATGAAAACCAAATCTCTGGATGTCATCGAACTGCCCAGTGCTACTTAGCATTGGATGAGTTGGATGGTTGACACATTACTGCATGCACTCAAGATACATAGTTTCTATCTGTCTTTTATTTCATGCCATTTTATTCCACTGTTTTAAGTTTTTACCACAAAGGCATGTAAAAAGGGGAGCTTGTGACACCATACACCTGCTGTCTATTTGCAGTGCTTTGGGGCTTTGTTCTATTACCTTTTACTCACCACAGCTCAATGTCAGAGCAAACACCCATTCAGTGCCAAAGTCACAGTAGCACAGCCATTTCTAGCCTCACTCGTATTTTGGTAAGAAGATATTGTTTTAATGAGTCAACATCTACATTACACTCTAATTGCACCTGCCTTTCATTCATACAGTAGGTTCATAATATGTAAATAGTTTGATGCATATTTTCATTTAAGGAGCTCGTAGAGTAGATACAGGCAGAAACATGAAGTCAATTTTGTCATTTCAGATCAGGTAGCAGGCAGACCAAACGTACTGAGTGGCTGATGAATAGGACTGAGCATGTAGCAAACGAATACACATTTTTTATCAAGAGTGAAGACTGAACCAAAGCTAAAAAAATAAAAATAATAAACTATTTGCTAATATGTTAGACATAACATAGTAAGTTGGGGATATCAGCATCTTTCTCAGCTTGTTTATATGTTATTTTGCCCTTTAGTGGTCAATACATTTAATGAATGCAGCTTTAACATACTGTAAAATCAGATTCCAGGGAGAACAATAATTATTCAGTGAATATGTACCTGTGTAAAACACATATGTACCTATAATGGACACTGTTTTGCTTGGGTCATTTTACTCACTTTCCATTAGGGGGAGTTATAAAATATTCTTGAATAGTAAGACATATTTTTCATGAAACTGGTGCTAGTTGTGTTTCAATTAACTCTTATCTTACTGTTCTGTTTCACTTTTTTCATCTTATGTTCCAAGAACGGAAGGGAAAGGTTAGTTTGCCATCATCACTATGCAGGGATGTTTCCAAATATGGACTACTCTTCTTCCCTGGGTGCTGCCTTTAGAGTGTGATTGTCAAGTTCATTAATTAGCTAGTTAGACTTGAAATAATGCAGACTTGCCTTAAGCCTTAGTAAGTGTTGACAACAGCATTAGGAGACGAGAATTTCATGCTACTGAGGAGAAGCCCGTCTGTTGGTTGTGACAGGAATATTTAATGAAGAAACTACAATTATTTAATAACATCAAAGGGTTTTTTATAAGCAGTGCACATTTTACCAAGGACTCAAAACAAAACCTCACTGATAAATGGGCTTTGTGAATAACAATTACTGCAGGATATGGTTTCATTAATCGAATAGCTCAAATGTGAATATCAAATGTTTTTTGCTAAACTGAATGACATGAATATATTTGGTGTTAGTTAGAGACTACAAAAGACTATTGCCACTGCAGCTCTTATTGTTCTCTCAAACATGCACTCCCACACTACAGGTCTGTGCAGTTGTAGATATGCTATTCATGAGGTCCACACTAGATAAAGCTCTTTCTGACATAGTGGACAAAAAATTTAAGTTAAATATTTAAGTTTAAAGGTGAGCTTATTCCATTGTCAGACCTCTAATCTTAGCAAATATTACAAAAAGAAATAAAACAATATTGCCTTAGTGAGTAATTTGGGCCTGTTTCAACATAACTTTGTCACTGTTTTCAGAGGGGATACTCCACATTAATGCACAGCAGAAATAATGAGAGAGATGCTGCTGAACTGAATCTGAATCTGCTGTCAGTGCGCTCCAGTAGCCGTTGAGACTCGCTGATGTGAAACAAAACAACACATGAAAGCAGCCCATGAACTGTGACACATAATGAACACCCTGCAGAGAAATCCAGATGTAAGATTTCAAATTAGCTTCATGTGTTTCTTATATCTTTCAATTAAATACTAATTGATATATTCATGACCTTCTTCTCATGGTATTGCTACGTTTCACAGTATGTCCTTCTTTTTGGCCGGATGTCCGTCATCTTCCACTTCCTTTGTGTTGGAATTTTAAACTCCGGTTGATTTATGAGGACCATGGTTAACTGCTCCTCAGATCTCTGCAAGGTAAATCCAGACAGCTAGCTAGACCATCTGTCCAATCTGAGTTTTCTGTTGCACGACTAAAACAACTTTTAAATGTGCACATTTTCCACCAAAACAAGTTCCTTCCCGAGGCCATTTTTCAGCTGCACCGGGGCTCCATGCAGCGCTTAGCATGATTGTGATTGTGATTGGTTTAAAGAAATGCCAATAAACCACGGCACGTTTCTCTCCCATCCCGGAATGCTGTGTGGACTAGCCAGACCCTCCTCCGCAGCGCTGTGAAGGAAGGTCTGGCAATGCGAGACTAGGTGTGCAGGATTCTCGGTTCTCCGCGTGATTGACGAGCGTGTGTTCTGTGATTTGGGCCTCAGGCTTGAGTTTGGTAAATTAGGAAGCAATGCAGCAGTAACGTTCTAAAGCCACTGTCTCTGCGTCCGGAGCTTAGCGCTACCCAAGACGATTGTGATTGGTTCAAAGAAATGTAAACAACCCCTGACTGTTTTTTTCCTATCCAGGAGTGTATGCTCCTGTTGCCAGACATTCCTTCGCAGCACTGTGGAGATAGGTCTGGCAATGCGAGACTATTTTGGTTTGACCACGGACACAACATATTACACGATAGGTTACTTGGGTTGCATTTGAAATAATTTGAATAAATTACATTCTTTTGAAAAAGTGACAGCTCCGCAGGAAGTCACTGCAACTGGCTATTGTTTGCCAAAGTATTTACAGTACGAAACTTCCCGTAAATCAAAAATATGTCATTTATACGTCTTTATTTTTGTGTGGATTAAACTTTTACTGTGAAAACGTGCATTTTCTATAATGGCAAACGTTTCCTTTAACTTTACAACTAAAGCACTTTAGATTTAGTAAATACAAAAAAGGTGTAATTCATTAGTTTATTCCAACTAACCGCTCACAGGATTCATATAGTCACAGTCATAGTTCACTGACCTCTGGGCTGACACAGCCTATAATCCTCTTCTCTCAGTTGTCACAGAACTGGAGCAGATATGCATATGTGGTTTGAAGATAGCTTGTCAGATGGCAGTGTGTGGAAAAGATATTAAGGCCTAGAACAACAGACTGGGTTATTTATCAAAGCTGGGGATATTTTGCTGCTTTGGGCAAGTGAAATCTTTGAAGCTGGAATCAAACTCAACATTTCTCACGTTCCAAATAACCAGGCACTGCTTGAAATAAGCCTAGTGTTGACAGTGGCTATGTGGCATTTGGGTGGCAGTTTTACTGTAACAGGAGAAATAGAAACAATCAATCTTGACTCAGTGTTGTCATATCCCTACAATGATAGAATTCAACACTGGCAGATTGAAAATTGTTGATGGGAATTTCCAGCTTATCCTTCCATCTATGGCAATCAACTCTTCTTTACCTCTCTGTCCAAGGCTGCTGCTGAGTCCCTTTACAAGACACTGAGCCATCAAGCATGTTGCCTCTTACATAACCTGTTCTCTTTAACCTCATTGAACTCATCTGAAATGGAAAATGTAATGTCTATATAAGTGAAACTGAGTAAAATAGAAATAGTAAATGCTAAAAATAATAATGTGTCTATTTCAGTATGCACAATATAATTTAGAGTTAAAGTGCTTAGTATTACATACACCAACAACATTTATGTACGTATACAAGTCCAGTAATTGGGAATTATAATACCATAACATAATTACCAAATAATTACCAAAATCTAAATATTTTTCCACCTTTTGACACGGTACATTTTTGGCATTGAGCTGTGACCTAAAACTCAAGCACTATGATACCCAAGGGTTAACATGTTATGTTAAATTGTGTGTTAGCAGAGCAGTAGTCTCGAGTTGCTAGACCTATTCCACAGCGCTGAGTCAGACCTTCAGATGGGGATTTGTCAAATTTCCTTTCACAAACTAAAAAAACCTGCCGGGATACTTGAATTTTAACCCTTGAACCACCTACAGGCAATACTTGTTACAGCTGCTATTGTGTGTTATTTTTAAACTGACTAGTTTTCATATAGATTCCTTATAAACTCATACATTTCACATATGCACAATAAAGCCTTGTGGGGGGGAAACACTTTCATTTTCTCCTCCAACTCAATCAATAAGTCTTTAAAGGTTCGCTACAAATCACTTCTAATGCAGTTTCTTCATTGATTCTTTAAAATAATTAAATTGATTTTAACAAATTAATAGAAACATTTTTAAAGGGTGTTCATTACATTGTATATTGATGCTTGGGGCAGACTTTTTGAATCTATTAAGAAACAAGTCAAATGAATACTGATGATAAAATCCATGATGTCCAGCATCTCACTCAGATGAAACACATGCAGGTATATTGTGTATTGTATTAGGATAAACCTTATAACAGAAACTGTAATTTTGGCACTCACTCTAGCTTTCCATGTTATTATCCACTGATTGTCTGTTAGGTGTGTAACAGACTGGCTCCTAGTCCACTTAACTGTGGTGATGAAAAAAATTATGGTGTCCTCACTCCCCCTTGGCCTCTTTCAAGAATAGGTGTTAGGCTGGTTCAAGCCTTTGGCAAGGGGAGAATTGTTCATGCATATTTCATCATTCCACCAAACCCTGCAATCTTTCAACAGGTCACATATTATAGCCACAATTTGCTGAGTGTTTATAACCAGAAACTGACAGGAGAGCAGGAGAGATTGTGGACCATCCCTCCCCCCCCCGAAACACAAACTCTTTCAACCACTCCTCTCCTCTCTGGCCCATCAGGACCAAAACCTCACGCTGCAGGAACAGTTTCTTCACGGCTGCAGTGGGCCTCATGCCTCATCAACAAGGCCCAGGACCCCCACTGACACTTTCTGACAGACTCTTAACCCTCCAGCCACAGTCACTACTCGTAACATTAACACAGATCCTGGACTATTACCCCTGACCCTTGCACATCACCTGATCAATATTTGCACCCTGCACAAACCATACAGCCCTACCTCTTTCCCTTTCTAAAGCAGTTATATTGTACATATTTGTTTGTCTTTGTAATTGTCAGGGTGGCTGTGGCTCAGGTGGTAGAGCGATCGCCTTCAAATCGGAAGGTCGGTTGGTGTGAATGGTGAATGGTTCCTGTACTATGTAAAAGCGCTTTGAGTAGTTGTTAAGACTAGAGAAGCGCAATATAAATACTAGTCTATTTACATGATTTTTATTGCAATATATCTATTCTGTATGTATGTTCTTGACTGTAGCAGTACTTCACTTTATTGTTTATTCCCTTTTTAATATGTTTATTGTATGCACCAAATACACCAAGAGAAAACTCCTTGCAAGTAAAAGCTTACTTTGGTCATAAACCTGCTTCTGACATGACAAGGAATGGTCACATCCACAAGCTTTTGCAGTGTTTCTCGTCATTGTGGCATGGACTGGAAGGATTAATGCACACATTCATTTTCCATGCGCGTGCACCATGTTAAGCAATTGTATTTATGTGTGAGAGGTTTGCATGATGAAAAAAAGATTTAGTCCTAATCTGATTATTTAAAATTGTGCTTCAAATGTAATGGAAGTCAATAAACATAAAAAACGCATTTTTACAAATGTATGTGATTCTCATCATTATCCTAAGAAATCAAAGATTGCAGAAAGTGTGAAAATGACGGATCCTATTCAATTTAGAGCCATGCAACTCACATGTAATAGGTTAGTGACCACAGGGTGTCTTTGAAAAAGCAAAAATGTAGAGGTCATACTTCAAGGATAGGAGTGGAAAATAATTGGTATTGGGATTTATAAAATAGCAGAAGACGTACTGACTCACCAAAAGCCATTAATAATTGATTTAGATTTATAAGTGAAGGTGGCTCACTTGAGTTTAGGATAAAAAGAGAGAAAAAAAAGAGAAAGACATTGCGTTTCAAAGTTCATTCTTGACCTTTAAAATAGCATTTGAAAAAACAATTTAATCTCAAGCTCCATTGAGTCACTGTTCTGGAGCTTTGATCTTCGAGCTTTTGATCATATCTCATGATCTCCGTCAGCAGATGGAGTTTGCCCCGGTGTCATGGCAGATGTTCACATTGTAGAACTATATTGGGTTTAGAATAAGAATGTCCTGTAGCCTGGGATGGCCTCGCTGTCTCCTCCTGTCTGGCATGTGTAAGATAAGACCGGTTCAAATTTAGTGGAGCAAAAGTGCTCCTCATTTGTTTAATAAACAATTGGAACAGAATGCACCTAATAAAATCTCTTAAAGGAACAGACAATCTCTAGCGCGCAACTTCTCTATCTTCTCGGAGACAGAAAGTCTGAGTGATATCCAACCAATTGGCGGCCCACACGCAATGGCGGGAGGAGGAACCTGAAGATGAATAAAAGAATAGGGAAAAGGAAGGTCCGGTGTCAGACCCAGAAAGACTTTGTTGGTGGTTAGGGAGAGAAAGTCTCGAAGGAGCGGCTGATCCATATGCATATGAAAGATCTGTTTGCAATATCATTTTACTAAAGATTGTTATAGTTTAACTGAACGAATCCTGAGTATTCATTTCCTGGTCTGCCTTTCAACGAACACAATAAGTAAAGGGGAAACTTTGAGAAGTGATCGGTGGTTCTTAAAAGACTCTGGCTTCTGGAGCCAGAGTAGAATCGGTCGCTTTTTTTCCTATAACATTTAAAAAAACTTCCGAGCACTTTAAAGGAGCAGCGTGTAGGATTTAGAGGGATCTTTTGGCAGAAATGAAATATACAATTCATAATTAGGTTTTCATTAGTGTATAATCACCTGAAACTGAGAATGGTAAGCTTAGAATGAGCCCTTCCATGGAGCCTGCGATGTTGCGCCGCCATATTTCTGCAGTAGCCCACCCAGAGGATAGATCCTAAATCGGATCTGCTAGAATGGTCGACATAGTTAGGTTTAGGCATGGGGACTACTCCCCATGCTAGGGACTGAATAGGGTTAGGGTAAGAATACCTTTATTTTCTTTGGACTCTGTGCTGCAGGCCCTGCTTTTTCTTCGCACTCGACACAGCAATTGTCCTTCCCACATCTCAAACCAAACACTGGCTCTAGAGAGGGCCTTTCATGTTTTATGTTACCTTTAGGGCTACTGTAGGTTCTACTACACACTTGGAAAGGGAGGGGGTAAGCGGAGGTGTAATCTGCAACCTCACCTCAACCCCTACATGCCACTCAATTCTACACACTGCTCCTTTTAAGGACTTGGAGAAGTTGTCATGGAAGCTTTAACGTTTCTGATCAAACTCCATCTGCAGAGATCTTGTGCAGATTGTGATATGATGGAAATTCCCAGAACAACTAAATGTCAAACTTCAAGGTAAAGAATGAACTTCCATGTTCAAATTGTAGATGTGCACTGTAGTTTTTTCCCCCTTTTACAGTAGAACTGACTGATGATTGTCTGACTTGGATTAAAAATTGACATTTTCAGTTTACACCAGCCACCAATTATTAACCTCAATTATAACATTCTATACAAACCATCAACAATTACTGATAAAATTGGGCCCAAGAAGACCTTTGTGCAGATCTCAAAGGTCAATTTCTAGGTTTTTCCAAAGATAGTTGATTTCATTATCAAAAATGAGCTCCTGCATGTTTTTAATAGCACCGGGCCCTAGTTATAATTATAGTTGTCTCTAATATCAGCCGATGCTGCATTTATCAAAAAAAGGAGCCTCTAAGAACAGATTTTAACACAATTAAAGAGGTAGCTTAAAACTTGGTTAAATGTATTGTCGGCTAAAAAGACACTGCACAATGTAGCACCGCACTCTCTTGCTCTCAATTTCATTTTCTCAAGACAAACTGCTGTCATGCACGCTTCCTAGTATAGAACCAATAGTATTGCAAGCAGAAGGTCACATGTTGGACTGCTGCTCTGCGTTTGTGTCTGACTTGAACAGAGAACAGAGGGTGAGTTTCCAAAACGAGTTTTTCTAGGCGTGTAACGCTAGTTGATTTTTGCAATGTATAAGTGTACAAATTCCACAGTGGAGGTCGTCACAGTTTGTTTAGCTACAACCTGCCTTTTTTCCGTGCTGCGGTTATTAAGTGTAGAGTTGGTGAGTGCGTTAAAAGAACCGTGTTATGCAACGATCTGAATCAAAGAAACAGGCAAAGTATCATTCAGAATAACTCTGATCGTGCAGACTTTTTGTGCTGAAGAAAGGCAATACCATTTTCTTTGGACAAAGTAGCTCAATGCAACACCAAAACAGTCAAGTCCCCATGAAAAACATTAGGTCTACTTTTACTATTGATCGTCTTCCTTATTCTGAACTGTACGGTTAGCAATGGCTAACGTTAACGTTACAATACAGTTGGAAAGGTGCTCTAAGAAAAAAAAAGACGTTCCTTAGCGGAACTTGCCTGAGAATCATCACGTTTTAAGTTTACTTCAGTATTAAACTAATCCAGTAATAGTTGTCTGACTATTTATGGGTCCATTGTAAATAGAAACTTGTAATGGCTATTTCGGCATACTATTTATGGTGCCAATTTGTCCAAATGGGTTATTTATTAGCCTATGTCTGAGGGGGTGTGGCCACATTGCTGAAAACACCTGTGCCACTCATGGATGACGACTTACTTACATCTGCACTCTTTCAAACGGCCTTGGTGAAGTACAGCAGGCATGAAAAGTACATCGGGATTTCAAAAATAGAACCTACAAAGTCTATTTGCTTTTGAATTTGTTTTTAATAAAACAAAAAGATTTGTACCATAATGTATTAAATTGGTATAAAAAAAATAAAAGTATTGTTCAGGAATTCACGGTATCGGTACCGGTATCCGTATTGAAAGATTTTGAACGAAACCCAACACTAACAGTGATTACCCTTAATAAATAAATAAAATAAATCTGATACTACACCTTGTAATCTCTGCTATAGGTTTTTAGTACTTAGATCCAGTATTTGGATCAATACGTGTTTTGTGAACATCTTTCATTCATTACTACAAACTCACAGCTGAAATATTCTTTCATGAACACATTTGTAAATATCTAATGAATGCTCTACAGGAGATTGTTTTTATTACAATAAAGAGAGCCTTTATCGTAAAAAAATGAACCTGTTGTTAGGCATGCACCGACTCCAGATTTTTGGGGTTCGGCCGAATACCGATTCCACTGGTTAAGATTCTGCCAAATCCGAAACCGAATACCGAACCCTGCTCCTATCCTCAGTCCATTAACACAGTAAACACATTAATGAAGTAAACAACGTTGCTCAACTCGTATTCTTTTGGATGTTTTATACGCAAATGTTTTAACAGCAGCGATGTTGTGTGTTTAGGGTCCTTGCCACCACGAGACAAATCGGCATTGCAAATTGAACATGTAGCTCGACTTGAATCGACTTCTTTTGACTGAAAAGTACTGACAAACAACACTTTTTCTGCTCACAAGTTCCATTTTCACTTTCTCACAGCCCACTGCATTGAATGGTCCACCTACGTTAACACCTTCCCGTAATCAACGGTGGCGTCATTACGTCGACCAGCGTAGCGCGTGTAGTGCAAGCGTAGGGTTCGGTTCGGTGGAAAAAAATTCTAAGGTTCGGCAGAAACCAAACCCCGTCAAAAAGCCCAATATTCGTCCGACTCCTGGATTCGGTGCATCCCTGCCTGTTGTTCTCGTGCATTGTGCAATATTTTCTGTTTGTTTGTTTTGATCACAGCAGCAGTGAAAGGTGCACTATGGGTCGCCTCAATGGGAAAGTGATTGTGTTGTCAGCTGCCGCTCAGGGGATTGGACGTGCTGCAGCAATAGTAATGAGCTATAAGAACTTCTCATAGTTCCAATCAAATCACAGAGGGAATTGTTTATTGAATAGCTTGCTATAGCAGTGTATATTTTGACTTTACGTATTTCAACCAGTTTTTGTGTAATGCGAATGGAAGATTTCATCCTGTTGTACGTTATATCTTGTTACAGTCCTTTTGAAAAGGTACAAATGTAGCACTGCAAAAATAATGGTTATCCAAAACATCTTTTCTTCCAAATTATTGTTCTGCAGAAACACACACTATGTGCATACGTTTAGTAGCCTGCTTGACTTCTACTTTTTATACGAAACAGTGGAAAAAGCTAAATTCCACAAAAAATCTATAAGCTGCTGTAAAAAGATTTTTATCAATAGGCTAGATTGTGTTATAGAAACAACCATTTTCGCCTTACATGAAGATTATAGACTTTCTGTTGTATATATGTTGACAATATGCTATCACTCCACATGCATGTGCTGTAAATAACTGCTGTGATAGTGGATCTTGAGAGGATGCATACACAGGCTCATGGCAATCCTCATGCACAATCCTCTGATGATATTCTAGCAAAACGCAAATCTCATGCACACATATCCTTCTCAAGATTGGGCCATCATCAAATTCATTCCCTTCAAGTGATCTCTTTAAAACCGTGCCTTGTATCGCAGGGATTTGTGTTTTGTGTAGCGTCGAGGAATTCAAATAAAGATAGGTCTAGATAGGACTTTAAAAGGTGTATTTTGCAGATGTTGTTTGCTCCATGGTTAATGACAGTGGTGTAGTCTACGTGATACGCAGGTATACACAGTATACCCACTAAGAAAGCTCCAGGATTTCCATATACTCACTTAAAAATGCAGAATGACATGAAACAACATACTTTCCATTATATTTTTGATATATTTGGAATTGTTATGTGTTTTCTTTCGATAAAGGTATTTCCACCGTAAATTGGTGCATTGAAGTGTATCAGAATGCAGGAAATTAAGTCTTTTGATGTGTCCATTCTGGTCCATTTATCTAGTACAGTATACCCGGTAAAATATATTAGACTACACCACTGGTTAATGATGCAGTCACTCACGTGGAATGGATTTAAAGTGAGGGTTGAAAGATTAAGGTTAGAGATTCTATCATTCAATGTCTATAAAAGTGAGATGTTGGTGTCAGCCCTGTGACATTAATTATTGCCTGAAGTCAGAGCGACTGTGAATTCGGGTGGCAATTCAGATTCGATAAGAAGTAGAAAAACGGGCCTGCATCTTAATGATCCCAGCTTTTAGTTTTTTCATAGTGAAAAGCTTATTTAACAAAACAGCCATAGCCATTTTAGTTAATTTATATTTGTGTGAATCACAGGATCATTCCAAAATACTTAGAACTTGTTCTACAATACTGGGCTACAAGTTTTACACCATGACATATGCAGACATTGACTCAAGTTTTTAAACTTTGTAGGCATTTGCAAAGGAGGGCGCTCTAGTCACAGCAACGGACATCAATGGAGAGAAGCTGAAAGAGCTGGACGGCATTCCTGGTAAGATTTATTTGTGCTGGTCTGGCTGCCATCTGCTGGGTAACCAGTGTGATGCAGCCAGGATGGCCAAGGCATGCGTTGCACCTTTTTTTCAATTTTTTCACAACTTGATCTTGCATGAACCTATGTAACTTGGTAGCTTTTAACAAGATGAATTTTTTACATTTCCATAACTTTTAGTCTTGTTTGTCAACCATTTTTTAGGGCTGCAACCAATGATTATTTTCATTGTCAAATAATCTGCCTATTTTCTTTACTTTTACTATTATATAAAGATATAATAATATTATATTTTAGAAGCTGGAACCAGAGGATTATTGGCATTTTTGCTCAAGAAAAAAAATTGAATTGATTAATAATAATAGTTCATTTAATTTTCTCGTTTCAGCTCTAATGTTTTTTTTATCCAAGTTAATTTTTCAGCAGAAATGACCTACAAGTAGTTTTCTTAGACAGCATCACAAAGATGATAGATGACATGTTTTTAATGCATGGGCTATACTGTGTTGCTTTTCCTTACAGTTTAGTTATACTGTATGAGTGAATTCCTGCTCACTGGTCTTCCCAATACATTTATACTTTCCTAATAGTCAGTATACGTACAGTAGACTCATCACTACAAAACCATGCTCTCCCCATCATATCATAACCTGTATATCATATAGCACCCCTTCTCTTCTCTGATTCTCTTCATAGTCGTCAGGTTCATCTACCAACCCTTATTGAACTGGCTCAGATTTGCCTTGCACCAGCTCTTAATTATGCTGTTATAGTTTTAGACTGCCGGGGGACTTCCTTTTGACACACTGAGCTCCTCTCTCATCTCTTTCCATCTGTGTGTATCCATGTCCCAGAAATGCTTGTTACTAACTTAGCTCTGGGGAGCTTATTGGAGAGTCTTTATGTTTTTTCGCCCAGCAGTTTACCTTTGATTAGGGTGGCACCTAAATCATGGTTGCAGCTGTCGCTGTGGTCCTGCTCCGCTCCCTGCTATGCCCTGCTACACCCTGCTACGCCCTGCAATGCCCTGCTACACCCTGCAATGCCCTGCTATCCCTGCTATGCTCTGCACTGCCCTGCTATGCCCTGCTATGTCCTGCTACGCCCTGCTATGCCCTGCCATCTCCTGCTACGCCCTGCTATGTCCTGCTCTGCCCTGCTATGCCTTGCTACGTCCTGCTATGCCCTGCAGTGCCCTGCTATGCCCTGCTATACCCTGTAATGCCCTGCTATGCCATGAACTACTACAACTACTATTTCTAGTCATAGTTCCATTATCTTTATTGTGACTATTATTGCTACTGTTCATCACACCCCCAACCAGAAGTCAACAGCTGTAAGGCAAGGCAAGACAGCTTTATTTGTATAGCACATTTCAGCAACAAGGCAATTCAAAGTGCTTTACATAAAACATTAACAATTTCAATGCATTAAAAGACAAAAAATAAAATGTAAAGAGCAATTAGAAAACAATTTAAAACAATTTAAAATCATTAAAAGACAAAATAAAATAAAATTTACAGTGCAGTATAAGAATTTTAAAGAAAGAGAAAAAAATAGGTTATTTAAAGAAAAGCAACATTAAAAAGATAGGTCTTCAGCCTGGATTTAAAAGAACTGAGAGTTGCAGCGGACCTGCAGTTTTCTGGGAGTTTGTTCCAGATATGTGGAGCATAAAAACTGAATGCTTCTTCCCCCTGTTTAGTTCTGACTCTAGGAACAACAAGTAGACCTGTCCCAGACGACCTGAGAGGTCTGGGTGGCTCATAGTGTAGTAGCAGATCAGAAATGTATTTTGGCCCTAAACCGTTTAGTGATTTATAAACTAGCAAAAGTATTTTGAAATCAATTCTTTGAGGCACTGGAAGCCAGTGTAGAGACTTCAGAACTGGAGTGATGTGACTCGGGCAGCAGCGTTCTGAATCAGCTGCAGCTGTCTGATTGATTTTTTAGGGAGACCTGTAAAGAACCCGCTACAGTAGTCAAGTCTACTGAAGATAAAAGCATGGACAAGTTTTTCCAAATCCTGCTGAGACATAAGTCCTTTAACCCTTGATATATTTTTAAGGTGATAATAGGCTGATTTTGTAATTGTCTTAATGTGGCTTTTAAAATTCAGGTCTGAGTCCATGACTACACCAAGATTTCTGGGTTTGTCTGTTGTTTTTAACATTGTCGTTTGAAGCTGAGTGCTGACCTCAGCTGTAGAGCTCTTGACTGGCCAGCAGGAAATGATAGAGGTTGTCCAGCAGCCAGGTGTGAACGTGTTTGTAATTATGCAGATTTGAGGCAGTCTTGTCAGAAAAGAAGGTGATTTTGTCTATAGACTTCACTTGCTTTGTTTATTTAGGGCACTGACTGCCTCCTCTTCAGCTAGTATCTCATGCAATAATATGTTAAATACCAAAGACAAAATTCTAAATCAGAGCAAGTGTCATTAAAATAATTGGGATTTTGTCTCCACAATCAAAGCTCTTTTTCTCTTCACCAACAGGGATAAAGACCAAGATGGTGGATGTAACTAAGAAAGACCAAGTCGAAGCCCTGGCCAAGGAGCACGACCACGTAGATGTGCTGTTGAATGTTGCTGGGTATGTTTTCCCTCTTTCCTGTATGTTGTCCTGATTTACCAGAGCAGTAATACTGATTAACACGACGTGGAGCATTGACTCATCAATTAGACAAACTGTTGCACTGGGTGACATGTTCCTTCATTGCCCATTAAAATGGGCAATGTGGTTTATTTGAGTTGATCCCACATGCACCATCGTGCTGCTGAAAATATTCATTAGCACTCCAAATCCACGGCTGAAAAAAGTCCACAACAAATACACTATCTACGTCTTTGACATACTTGCTAAAAACTACAGTGCCCAGATGTTTTATATAATTCCCTAATTATATAATAAAGCCAAAAAAAACGACATTTATATACGGCACCAGTTTTTAAAGATTTACATTTTCAGTAGGGGAAGTCAGAAAGTATTGAGAGACAGACACATTTTTGGTTTTGTCTTTTCAAGGGGATTTGTTGATGATAAATATATAGAATAGCCCCTTTCTTAAACCTACATTGTGTAATTTCTTTAGTTGATTCTTAGCAAAAAAAACTTTTGTTCTTTCACAAATATGTGCTCATTCATGTGTAATTACTTCCACTGACTAATCAAAGTATTCTTGTAAGCGTAGAATCTGCCATTTAGAATCATTCAGAATACATACAAGCAAGTTGCTGGAATGCAGCCGGCATGTTGCGCCTCCATCTTTAAAATACATTAGCCAAAGAGGGACATACCTCCGCCTTTCGCCCTTTTACACTCAGTGGCACTCCACACCATGACGAATGCCAGGGGAAGATTACTCACCAGTGAAGTGAAAAAGAGAATTAAAACGACAACGCGACAGGCAAAGCAACAAGACCAAAGTTAATATTGGAGTGGCTAGAACAGCTGCGTGTAAACGATGGAGATACTAAGAGCTAATTTCGGGTTCGGCCACCGTAGCAGTTAAAACGCGATCGGAATGGGAAAGGCTAGAAAGTAATATTGAGTTGGTCATACACAATTTCACCGCTAGATGGGAGAAATTCTTACACAATGTAGCTTTAACAAAGTGCCAAAACAAAGTTTTGTCCATGAAGTCATAATTAAATTGTTAAGAATCAAAAGTAGGGAAAGTGTAAATTTAATCCAGCATAGAATAGAATTGAATACACTTTATTGTCCCCGAGGGGAAATTTGTCTTGGACACAGTGCCACATCCGTTGCTTCACAACACAAACAATATGTAACATAAAAACAGCATGGCAGGATATTGATCTTTATAGCCATTGGTTTTTGCCAAACAACACCAAGTATGGGTGAGTCGGCCCTGAAGAGCCACATGAAGTCAGCATAACACCAGGCAGTCCTTGCTGTGCTACAGCCTCTGCCTCAGTTTGAGATTTCTTCAGGCCTCAACCGATACGAACCTGTATGTAATAATTGAGCCTCAAACAGTGAAAAGTTCAAATTGGTGAATTGAATATGTACATGACTAACTATACACTGGCCAGCCTTATCTTTTGGCATGCATACTGTGTGCATAGTGATTCTACATGTTTTGCTGTCTCCACCTGCTTATCTAAAATTAAATCCCTATACCTGAAGATTTAACCTCTACTTGACCTATTTTAAATCTCCTTAACTAAGGTCTCTAAATTGACACCTTCTAAGGCTCAATAAAATGTTGAGGGGGTTAACACAGCATTTTGACCAGCATTTATTTTCTATTTAATAATTTATATGTCATATCGATCTCTAATGCTCTTCTGTTTTGATTCGGATTGACATTATGAGGTATTTTACTTCTTAGCTGAAGCTATATGTATTGATGATTACATGTAATAACCTTTGTAATACCGTGAGATCTGAGTTTACATGTCTACTGCATGCAGGTTTGTGCACCACGGCTCCATCTTGGACTGCGAAGAGGCCGACTGGGACTTCACCATGAACGTGAACGTCCGGAGCATGTACCTCATGAGCAAGGCTTTCCTACCTAAGGTGACCTTTGCCCACTTTACCAAATGCTTAACACTGTTCATCCTGTTGTTGAGAGAATGAAATAGGTGCTCTTGTAAATTGAGTGACATATGCTTTTCTTTTGTTCTCATCCTTTGTCCACTGGGATTAGCTGTATTACTCTAAGCCTGTGACATGATGGCCAGTGACTGCCCATTCACTAATCCAGCTTTAGTACCAAACTAACCAAACTATCTCAAAGGGAAATGTATTGCTTGGATCATAGCACAATTCTCATTTATTTGGTACATAAAAATAAATACAGTTGCATAATTTTACTCTTCATTTTACCAGTTATGTTCTGTTTAAATGCCACCTTCCTAAATTATTTTGTCATTCTAGATGTTGGCAAAGAAGTCAGGAAACATTATTAACATGGCATCTGTTGCATCAAGCATAAAAGGTACTTACACTTTCACAGATATATTTCAATGTAGATGATTGTAGAACAAATATGCCAAATTAAAGGGACATGAAGTCGTTGAAGTATGACCATGTTCATTGTAATCCTCTTAGCTCAGATAATTGCTCTGCGTGTGAGTGACATATGCGTTTCCTCAACACAGGTGTTGTGAACCGGTGTGTCTATAGTACCTCCAAGGCTGCAGTCATTGGGCTCACCAAATCTATAGCGGCTGATTTCATTGATCAAGGCATTCGCTGTAATTGTGTTTGTCCTGGTAAGTTTAGAACACCCTACAAAATAAAAGCATGTGTCCTTTTATTTTTCCTCGAGTATTGCTTGAGGTTACTAGCATTTTAATTGATCACAATGTACTGTAGACATCCCTGAAAACAAATTAAACAAAATTTCAGTTTGTCCCTTCAAAGCCAGTCTAAATAACTGCTGTGCAAACTCATTTGTAAACTAAATCCAATTACTGTATACCTATTTGGTCATCAAAGTCATACAATTAGTCAAAGGGTATCTACGTATATGAATTTAATAGTGTTAGAATAGAAAGTTAAGGTTTTTATTTTATATTTGCTCAGGTACTGTTGATACTCCATCACTAAGGGGTAGGATCCAGGCCCAACCTGACCCAGAACAGGTATGGTAGACTCTGATTTTCTCCAATCTTAATCTGGCAGTAATGCCTGCATTTAACAGGTACATCTTATCTTGTTTTCCACAAGAAGATATTCTGGGTATTGGAGATAATGAATGCTACAACTGTAACTCCTCTCTCTCTCTTTCTGTAACTTCTCAGGCTTATAAGGATTTCATGGCAAGACAGAAAACTGGCAGAATGTGCACAGCTGAAGAGGTAGCATACCTGTGCGTGTACCTGGCCTCAGATGAGGTGAGTGCTTGCAGATAATGAACTTTAGTCATACATATGTTATGTGGTACACTGCATCGACAGTCAGGCAGAGTTTGCATGGCCGTAGCTACACAGAGGTACATTTACTATGTATTCTAATCTATATATTTGAGGGGCTTTGCAACCTAGTGAGAGTTGACACAGACCAATAAAACTGTGTTAAAATAAATAAATAAAGGATTCACCAGAATTATATTCCTGGCAATGGGAAGAATGCATTGAAACTAAATCTAAATGCTTCAGATCCTCATGGTGGGAAATAACATTTACAGACAATATAATTGAAAATGTTTTTATTTTCACAATTTCAAGTAATCAAAAGATTTTCCAGACTTTATTTTTGGTGTCTGATAAAAAATATTTTTTAAAGGTCCAATGTGTAGGAATTTCTTCCATCTAGCGTTGAGATCGTATATCGCAATCAACTCTCTCGCACCAGGCAGTTCAAAGTACGTATAACAGCTATGGTAGCCTTCACGCTTCAAAAAAACGGTCTCTTGCTCTTTTCAATATGCTTTTTCTTTTTCTGGGCGAAGAAGAAGACTCCTGTTCTTGAAATTTGGATTTTGAATACATGTGGTCCTCCCTGTTTCCTTCTTCAAACTTGCCGGGGCCGGGAAGCTACAATACCCATTAGCAGCATTAGCAGCACCTGTGAGGTTATCATGTGACAGCAAAAACCAGAAAGGCGGAGCAGTATGTCCTGTATGTCTCTTACCGGCTAACGTATTTCAAGATGGCGCATGAATATGGAGTGTCTACCCCAGTTCATGCGAATGCAAACATAAAATTTCAAGCCAAAAGGAATACTTGGAATTGATGGTGGAGGTAAATATTCATGAAAAGAACAATTTTTTGAACAGGCAATACAGATTTTGATAATGAACAACTAAACATGTTACACACTGGACCTTTAAAGACGAGAGCTAGTTGCTTAACCCCAAAGTAAACTTTAAATATCTCAGTTATAAAGTTGTTTTTGATTTGTTTGTAGTAGTGACATTATTTCCCAGTGATCTGATGGTTCTTGGCTCCTTCGCAGTCTGCCTATGTGACTGGGACAGAGCAAATCATCGATGGAGGATGGAGACTCTGAGGAAACTGCTCATTATGACTATTTGAAGCCCAAATAAATCACACTTGCTTATTCTTTTGATCTGCGTATTATTGTTTACTGATTTTGTGGGAGACATGCCCATTTTCTAACTTGAATCTATGCTGCAAATGTGTGCAATGTCAAAATATGAATATGTTGACTGGCATTGTAATAAATGGACTTTATCACAACTACAGTGTATTATCACCTTATTATAAATCCATCAATTGTTAAATATTTTACAAAGCATTCTGTGAATGGGATTAATAATGAAATGTTTAAACATCTATTAAAAACGTATTCATAAATACCCATGAGTGGCTTTTATAATTGACCACTTCCCTCCAACCAAGCACTACTGTGCGCGGTAATTTACATGCTTGGCCATCACTAATCCGCCTCATTCCCAGCTGCTCTATCTGCCTCATGACTGCCAGGAACGCTGCACACTGAAAGTTCACACGCAACGACGGTGTTTACGACATGAGGTGAGCGTTTTTTTTTGTTGATTGACGTTACATATTTAGGGAGCCCCATCAGAGGGGTCAGGAGCGGTGTCTCTAGATAGCTGACGTGCCTGTGGAAAGTTCACTTACAGTTGGTCGGAAGCACACATAGATATATATGGGAAGCACATAGCCAGGTAACTATTACTGCCAAGGAATCCAATATTAGACAACGCTCCCCTCTTGCAGATAGATGATTAAAGCCATATGTGTCAGAATAGAAAGTCCAATTATGCTTTTGCTTTGTTTACCGATAAATAATGGACAGACGGGTCAACTGAAAGCGTCTAGTCCACGGCGGTCGCCGCTCACGTCGCGTTTACGTACAGACACAGGGACTTCAGTAACGAGATTAGGCTCAAGATGCATCGGGAAACATTCTGGCTCCATCTCCGTTGTTTTGTAAATGGCTGTCAGTGAAATGACATAATGGCTAATATTTTAAGTAAGTCACTATGATAAGGACATATGTTGGTCGTAGCGCTAGTTAGCTGCATGTATTAAGAAATAATGTTCTTGTCCGACAATGGGTCCATTGCCATGGTTTATCCTGAGGCGTGGACCTCTTCAGTAACGTAGCTAACTACCTAGCTAACGTTAATGTTACTTCAGCTACGGTTTCGTGTGTACGCCGCTGCAGCAGTACACTGAAATCACACGCCAGCACAACCCCACCTCAAACATTTCATTTGCTTAGCTAGCTAGATGGCTATGTCGACAGTTGCTAATTAACTCTAACCTACTTGCCCAAGCATCCGCTAGCTAGCTAGATGTGCCATATGGTCGAGCTGTAACGCTAAGCATTGATTAGTGTGGTCCATCTGATCGCAAGTGGATTAACGGACGTCTGTTGCCATAAACTATGGAAGCCCATTTCCGCCAATGCAATAAAAAAGATCAAAATAATAATAATAAAAAAAGAGTATCTTAAAAATGAGTTAAAAATAACTTCCATAATAAACAACGGTCAAAACAGTGTAATGTTAAAACAATTTTGTTTTAGCATTACAAAATTAAATATTGTCGCAGTATCTATATTGAGGTATTTGGTAAAAAATATGAATTGGACATCTTCACTGTAAAGCCTGTATGTCTAGAAAAAATAGGCCTGTGTGTGAGGTTAATCTTCACACCTGTACCAACACCACTGTTTTCCATTATTTATTAAGTAAACAATATTTTTGTTTTTATCTACTGATAAAACCGTGTTGGCCTGCAGTCAAAGCCTGACGTACAGAAGCAGAAGTGAAGGAACTGCCCATCAGCGGCCAACCCCACCCCTCGGCTTGATGTAATAGAGAGAGAAGTGAGTGCACCAGAAAAACTGTAGCCATGGAGGACACTAAGCCCAAGCTTGCTACCCCAGAACCCAGCCGTGCACCCAGTCCAGCACCTAGTCCAGCACCCAGTCCACTGCTGGACATCATTTCTTGTCCTGCTGCGAACCATGTGGAGGTATAGTATTTTAATAAGAATCTCTGTTCTCTGGTGTAACCTTGTTATCAATTTCTAATAAGGTTGTCAAAACTTAAAAAAAAAAAAAAAGTGTGTTTCTAAGCCAATATGTATTGGTTCTTTTTCTTCATTTACTAAATAAGAAATTTTAAGCTCCATATAAATGATTTGGTTACTGTCATGTGTCTCTGCTTCTTTGTCTCTCACTTTAGTCCGCTGTGTTGTTTTGCTTCTTCTATGTTTTAACCTACTCTTCTCTAACCTTGTCAAATTAGTTGTTTGTCTGAGATAATTTGTTCATTTGTTGCTGTAATTCTTTCTTTTTTTAAGATTATTTTTTGGGCATTTTTAGGCCTTTATTCAACAGGACAGCTGAAGACATGGAAGGGGAGAGAGGGGGGAATGACATGCAGCAAAGGGCCGTAGGTTGGAGATAGAACCTGGGCCCGCTGCGTCCAGGAGTAAACCTCTTTATATGGGCGCCCGCTCTTGTTGCTGTAATTCTAATGTGAGAATTAATGAGAATGCAGCCAGAGGCAAAGTCAAAACTTTGGTCTACTCACCTGGAAATATGACAAAGAGGGTGTTGTAGGAGTCTCAGTTATCAGCAAGTTCATATCTTTACTCTATTATTTGCCAAGAAACAGCCTGTAATCTGCTGGCATGACGTACCTCTTTGTCAACATTACCGATAGGGGACAATACTTAATAGAGCTCAACAGTCCTGCCCACAGAGGGTTCCGGAAGTAAAAATACAATGCAATTTCTCCATTGACAAATTGGAGTATAAGCCATAAAATGGTAACCGTCGACTTAAAACCAGACTGACTAAGCGATTCTATATGCTCATATAGACGCCAAAAATCATGGGGCACCAACCTTGTTTTGAGATAAACGTCTTTTATTCGCGATTTCTTGGATAAGTACTTCATTACCCACAATCCTGAACAATCCCACAGTGATGCCTCTGATTGGTGGAACTCATGCTGGTGAGGAGGGGGAGGGGGGGGGAGCTGCCTGCACGATCCGTCACAAGGATTTACGACACTGCACGAATCACGATCTGTTCCACGCTTCTGCCGTTAGCCTCCGCCGGGAAGCTAACGTTAGTTTAGCTAACAGCTAATTCGGCTAACCGCTAGCTGACAGCTTGATTCAGTCTAAAATAACGTTAACTCAAACTAAACACTGGGGAAAGCAGGCTACAGCTGATGTAACAGCTGTTATATATTTCATGTCATTTTCAGGTTTTATTTTGAGGGTCTTTTAAAGTTATTACATGCTGTCTCAGTTAGCGGTTAGCCGAATTAGCTGTTAGCTAAACTAACGTAGCTTCCGTTATTCAGTGGTGCGCGGTGGTTTATGGAATGAGTAGTTCCTTTGCTCTGAAATGACTATATGTACACAGTCTTGTACCTTTTGACTTGTTTTGGATTTTCTGTTAGTTTTTTCACTTGAAATGGTACGTTGTATGCTTATGAGTCACGTACCATCTGGTTAGCCTAAGGCATGGTCTAAAACTCTTTATGTAAGTTTTTTTTTCCAGACGTCAAGGGGAAATGAATGGGAAATTTACTTCCGGAACCCAAGGTCTCTCAGAGGAGGGGCGGGACTGTTGAGCTCTATAAGGGTTCGGCAATTAAAGATGCTACAGGAACATCTAGTCGCCTCCCTCCAGTTTTCTTATCTTTCCATAAGAAATGCATTCATATTTGTATCAGTGTGACACCGTAGTTCTGGTGCTCTGTGTAAGATGTCCCATTTATATTGACTGCTCAGCTACTTATGTAAGGCCTGGATACTAAAAAATATAATAACTGCATTGAACATTGCTCTCAGTAGTCATTTTGAAGGCATCAAAAACTATTGGAATTTTAACACTAATCTGAATTTTAATCCAGTTAGTGAAACATGACTTTATTTCTATTTATAAAAGCAATACATTACAAAAAAACTAATTTAAATTGAGTTTGTAAAGCAAACTACTTCATCATGTATTGCATTTACAGATGTGGTGTTAAGTCATCTAACAAAACATTATCCACCAGGCAAACATGACCTGTTCTTGTGCATATTCTGATCCTCCTCCTCCAGCACCTAAATGTGAACCAGATCCAGTTTGTGGTACGGCGCTGCTCTAGTCCAAATGCCACAGAAGAGACCACCTATTTTATTCCTCGAAACCCTGTGGTGGATGCTGGCACTAACACAGACCCGCCAGTGGTCTGCTGCCCCTTGCTCCACAGATTCTGCCCATGTCCACCAAGAGGCCTTCTGGCCTCTCTCATTACTAAAGGTAAGCAAGTGGGATCTCTAGTTGGCTCAGTGAGCTCCTATTCAGGAAATCTATTCCATGTCAATCCCTCCTTTCACACAGGACTGTGAAAAACTGCAAATAACATGATTATCTTGTATAGTTTGACTACTAAAGAATCAGCAATTTTGTAGATAAAGAAATGCATACATATACAGTATACAAACACAAACACACTTTTTACTTACTTTTGAAGAAGTTTGAGAGGTTAGCAAGTATAACACAACAAAAATATATGTAATAATCTCGTCATCATAAACACTATAGTGACATATGGCATGACACTATAATCTAATGTCAGTCCCATGTGTCCTCTCCAGTCCTTCTGGCAGCTGTGCTCTTTGGAGTGGTGTGGTCTATCACCGAGGAACAGTGTCTTCCAGGGGGTAACCTGTTTGGCATTACAATCCTCTTCATCTGTGCACTCATCGGTGGCAAAGTGGTGGCTCTCATCCGTCTGCCCAAACTTCCACCGTTCCCACCTCTCCTTGGTAAGGCTGAGAATTTAGTGGTTATGTTTTATGCGCTGGTGTGTTTGTACAATACTTTATTTAGTATTTACTTACACAGATGCCTCCATCAGAGTGATATTTAGGTGATACTTTTTCTGGTCTTTCCGCCCAAGCTTAAGCCAGATGGGCTACTTCAACTGTCTCCAGTTTGCTCCAGTTGCATACCAATTGTATGCCCATCTGAATATTCAAGACACATTTGATTTACATGAGTTGGCCCAATTAACATTTTTATGTTGTAAAAACTGCCAGATATTATCTACTTCTGAATCATCTACAGGTGATGTGCCTGTCCAGGGGCTTAATGTAAAAAGTATTGCACATTTTTAAGCCATTGATGTATTCATTTGGTGAATTATAACAAAGGAATCTACTGACTGAGTCATTTCACCTTTGTCATTTAGTAAAAATAGGGGTCAAATGGGAGTTCCTAATTAACTGTACAATCATGTTACTCACTTGTTCCGTTCTTAGCCGAGTACACATTAGCTGCTGGTGCACTGGATTCTGTTGGTATTTTGTAGAATTTTATTTTGCTTCCGTTTGTTGCATTGTTAGCCAACTTGTATTTTCAAGCTAAAGGGACCATTATCGTGTCAGTGATCTGCTATTTATCAAAAGATGTTGGAATCAAAAGATATATCTTGTCAGTAATTATGAAATATAAGAGATGTGAGTCTTGGTCAGGCTCTGGTTAAATAAGCCCTGTTTACCCGATGTGATGGAATACCATCTGATATTTTATTTTACATCATTAATACTGGCTTTGAATAAATCACAGCATTGATCAGGATATAGTGTAAGCATTGGCAAAGTTTAAAAAGTAATATTTTACTGCTGAATTCCTGGTGTTATGAATTTGGAAATGGAAATCATAAACCATCAGCTGGGCCCCTAACAGGATAAAATCAAGGAAGCTTGAACCACGCCTTATTCGCGAATGACATCAGAAGGTAGATTGAAGTACAACTTTGAAACAAACTCCCAAGATATATCTATGTAAACTTTATTTCCTGTGTTTTTTATGTAGAGCATTCTTGTTTACCATTTCAGTCTGTTTCTGATTACAATATTAGAAGATTTTTGTCAGTCTGAAGGCTGAAAGTAAAGTCCTCTGTCCACACTCATAACTCTAACTATTTGCTCTGCATGTATTATTTCCCTTGTTGCAGTTCATCACTGGTCTGTCTTTGTTTTTTTCACACACAATCTTCAGTAACGTGGTATAAAGGTGGTGCCATTTTGCATTTACGTAAGAATTGGCAGATTAATTGTGGATTTTTAGAGAAGGTTTGTATATTGAAACTTGAGTTATTAGTGCTATAAGGCAGTCACAGTCTTACATTGTGTCTCAGATGTCCAACTTGAGCACT
This sequence comes from Perca fluviatilis, assembly GCF_010015445.1. Classification (NCBI taxonomy): domain Eukaryota; kingdom Metazoa; phylum Chordata; class Actinopteri; order Perciformes; family Percidae; genus Perca; species Perca fluviatilis. Next base: position 28,692,049 of record NC_053112.1, on the reverse strand, counting down.
GTCAGTTCAAAAAGCAACAGGTGGTCTTTATTCTTGTTCTGTATCTGTGTGAGAGACAGTCCTAAAGGATCATCTTTCCTTTACCACACCCTCTGCTGTGTTGCAGGTATGCTGCTGATGGGGTTCACGCTGAGAAACATCCCAGTTATAACAGACGGGGTGTACATTGACTTCAAATGGTCTTCGTCACTGAGGAACATCGCTCTGGCTATCATTCTGGCCAGAGCTGGTCTGGGGTTGGATCCCATGGTATGCTACGTACTCCATTTTTTCAAGCTTAGTATCTGCACAGAGACATGTTTAGATAGATATAATAAATATGTGCCAGTCTCATCTCTGTGCATAATCAGAAATCCCCCAAAAAGTATTCATTTTCCAGTGATATGAAAAAAGCACGCACATCTGAGCCTTTTATAAGATGTAACTAGGTAATGTTTTTGATTAAAAAAATAAAAACCTTAATTGGTTAGCAGCAGTGTTATTAAGTCATTTTCTCTGTCAATTTTCTGATGTTTCACTCAATTAGTTTCAACTGCTAAGCATCACTACACTAAGTACACTACTACATAAGTTAACTGTTACTGTAACAAAATCTTGAATGGTATGTCTGTGTTGTCAGGCTCTGAGGAGACTGAAATCTGTGTGCATACGTGTGGCAGCTGGGCCCTGCATTATAGAGGCTTGCACCACCGCTCTGGTGTCACACTTCCTCATGGGCTTGCCCTGGGTGTGGGGCTTCATCCTTGGGTAAGTAAAACACCACCCACTAAATCACTCCATCTCCAGTCTTTATTTTCTGCTTAATAGCAGGCTGTGTATTACCATAACAGTATGTCTAGAACAGACAGAATTAATCTATTCCTTTTTTTAATGGACCAGTAAGAATCAAAAATACATTTACCATATCAATTTCATTGCATTTTTTTTTTAATGAAATAGTTTGACAATGAGGATACAGACACGAAATGTAGGGCGAAAGAAAGGGGTGAGATATGTGACATAGGTCCCCAGAATTAATCGAACGATGGACGGTATGAGCCTTAAACACAAGGGCCCTCATTTACGAAACGAACGTACGGCAGAAAAAAAGAAAGGAAATGCAGAGGCCAGTCAGTTTCAAGTGTAGTAAATTCAGGGAACCTGGAACCTTTAAGTGCTGTTAAAGATGAAAAAATGTATCATAGACAAAAAGATAATCTTCAGGCACTCACTGGCAGAGCAAAGAGACACAACAGGGTTGGGCGACAAAAACATTGACTATAATGACAACAAGATGGATGATGGGCTTTATTTTGCTAATTTAACACTTCAAAATAAGTGCCTTCATATTTCTACCTGATCAACATTCATGTGATGTCACTCGTGTAAGAGCTTTCTAATCTGCACATATGGCCTGCTTATCAGTGGATAGGGCCAATACAAATATTGTTGTACTGCCCAACTAAAATGTACATTTTTGTGTGTGTCATTTTAGAAGAAGAAGAATTAAGAGTGTAGTAATTTTCTGTTATACCTCCGCCATGTTTTTGTCTGTCTGGCAGCAGGATTACTAAAAAACTGCTGGCCCGATTTTCATGAAACCTGGTGGAAGGGTGTAACATGGGCCATGAAAACTCATTAAATTCTGGAGCGGATCAGAATCACGGGGCAGATACACAAATTATTTTTCACTTTCAATAACATTGAAACGTCTGACCTTTTGTGCTGCATTCATGTGGTGTCCGAATAATCGGAAAAATGAGATCCCGAATGGGAAAATTCACGTGAATGCCCCCTCAAGTCGGTACGTTAGCATTGCCAGACAGGGCATGTCTTGGTGAAGGTCTGCGCTCTTTGAGTGCCCTTTAGTTCTTTTTTAACAGTGTTTGCAGAATTTGAATGATTGAACATTTCAGAATTTATTAACTAAGTCTGTGTTTGCAGCTCAGTAAGTGAATAAAAAATCATTCAATCAAATTCAGGCCCGGTACCACATCTCAGCTACAGTATAAACTACATATCATGCTGCAGGAATGCCTGCCTTTTGCAAATGTCCAAGTGCATTTGAAGGCTGATGCTTGCCAAAGTTTTCCAAAGGCAATTTTTTATTTGTTTTAAACGATCCATCTCCTCCACATTGTAGCTTCGTGCTGGGCGCTGTGTCTCCAGCAGTGGTGGTTCCCTCCATGCTGATGCTGCAGAAGGATGGTTACGGCGTGGAGCAGGGCATCCCCACCCTGCTGATGGCTGCAGGCAGCTTTGACGACATTCTTGCCATCACGGGGTTCACCACATGCTTGAGCATGGCCTTTGCCACAGGTAACCTGGGGATGTATGTGTTTGCGTGTGTGGAGAGCTGAAGGGAAATAAGAAGTGCTGACTTCAATGTTGTTTTCTTGAAATGCATCACCACCTTATCTCCAGGGGAGTGGCAGCCAGTTTATTATACTGCAGTGTAGGTCAACACTGAGAAGCATATGAAATAAGTAACTTCTGCCTGCAGTTTGTCAGAAGCTCAGCAGAGGGTGTGAGTGTGCTATTTACTGTACTCCAGGTAAAAACCTTGAATTCTTTTGTGCCAAGTCACAGTGCATTTTGTGTTTCGTGATGACTCCAGTTTACCATATTGCAGAGCCTCTGTATGGCTATGATAAACTGCATTTAAAACACATTTAGGACAGTTGAGTCAGTCTATTGTATTCTAATAATTGTAAATCTCCTCTGCTGTTCATTTTTAGGATCCACTTGGTGGAACCTCCTGAGAGGTGTGATGGAGGTGTCTGGCGGGATGGTTGCTGGGATTCTTCTAGGCTTCCTCATCCAGTACTTTCCTAGTGTTGACCAGGTGGGCCTGCCCATGCAGCGTTACAATGACATTAGCTAGTTTTACTATTGCATAGTCATCCTTACACCACTCGAGACCACAGCCTGTGTGAAACAATTTAAGAAGAACCAACAAAGGCTTGTGAAAAAAAACTTTCCACTTGAAATGATAAATGCTGAGGAACTTTGATGCGTGCACTTTGGATTCATCTAAATAATGTACACTGGAATATAATGGAAGAGATGTTTTTGTGGGTCCTGAATTGCCTCACATTACAGTTAAGACTGTGCTATCTTAACACAATCCGTGTATTTTAATAGCTTGTCAGACTCAAAAGTTGTCAAGAAATCCTTCTGTATGAATCAGTGTAGGTTAAACACAAGTAAATAACATTTTAAGATGAACCACTACTATATATAAAATGTTACGACCTACGTAATACCTGCCAACAAATGTTATATGTAGCGTTCTGTATTTATAAATGTCACTATGTTGAAAATATTCTATATTTAATCATTGACTGTCTTCTTCACCCAGAAACATTTAGTAATTAAGCGATCCTTCTTGGTGCTGGGTCTGTCTGTCTTTGCCGTGTTCGGCAGCGGTGTGGCTGGGTTTCCTGGCTCTGGAGGCCTCTGCACCCTGGTGTTGGCATTCCTGGCTGGCCTCGGCTGGGGATCAGAAAAGGTAACAACATATGCATGCCACGTTGTACATTATCCATCTTTAGGGCTGAATTTTAAGGTAAACTCGGCAGAGAAGTACATTTCGCATTACATTTTTCAAGCATACTATATACCAACGTAAAGGTTTGTACAGTAGGTTATTCATTGTCTACAGTGCTTCATGTCAAAGATAACCTTCCTTAAAATTTCTGTTTGTTTTGTTTGTCTTAAGGCACGTGTGGAGGAAGTGGTGGGGTGGGCGTGGGACGTGTTTCAGCCTCTACTCTTCGGACTAATAGGGGCAGAAATTCGAATCTCTGAGTTGGAGGGACTCACAGTTGGTGAGACAGCAACACACACACACACACACACACACACACACACACACACACACACACACACACACACACAAATAACACAGTGAAGTGGCTGTTACCACTGCGAGAGATTCAAATGTGGCTGTGTGGATGTAAATATATTTCCATAGCCAAAAAAGAGGTCCCAGTAGATTGTTATCTCTCTGTCTGTGTCCAGTAAATACTAAAACCTGAGTCCGTGTTAGCACTCATATACTTTACTTCCATAGAAGTTTCCATATGAGAGTTCCATGGGAAACAGATCTGAGATTTCTCCCAAAAAAAAAGTAATCTTATTCGAGACAGAAGAAATGGCAAACATAACATATTTTGGTGTTCTGCAAGTAGCTATAATTGAAACATGACTACACATAATTTTCTTGTAAAATGATTTCATTGAGGATGAAAACATTTCACTGTCTTCACTGTGGCGTGACTTCAGACCATCTTCTTCTTAAGGATGATTTGTTGTGTTGACATACTATATGTATTTGGAATGGAATACAATATGTTAATGCTTTGGGACACTGTGTGTGTCAAGGGAAAAAATCCACCTTGGCCCATTAAAAAAAACTGTGTGGCGCTTTTGAAAGAGATGAGCAGGTGTGGAGGGCATTTTTTAAAACCTCAGCTTGACCTTCTTAGCCTGCAGGCTGTGTGTGCTTAAAAATGTGACCATACAGAATGTAGCAGAAATTACATGAACACACCTAGGGGCGGCTGTGGCTCAGTGGTAGAGCGGTTGCCTGCCAATCGGGAGGTTGGTTGGTGTGAATGGTGAATGCCCCCGATGCTTGTACTGCAGCCTTGGGTAGTCCTGGTTCCTTGAGTAGTCGTTAAGAATAGAAAAGTTCTATATAAATACAGTCCATTACATTTACCTACTCACCCTGTACTTAAAATTGTTCTGCTGTCCAGCTCTTAGTGTTCTGACAAATGGAATATGATAAAAGTCTTCACTGAAAAAATGTGTTTCATAACTGTTACTGTACTCTTTGGTAAAATGAATTTATTTCCATGTATTTTATATTATAAAATGACTCTGAGGTGTAAGAGGAACAATGCACCCCACGCATTATATACTAGTGCTGTCAAACGATTAAAATATTTAATCGCATTAATGTCATAGTTAACTCGCAATTAATTGCACATTTTTATCTATTCTAAATGTCCCTTGATTTCTTTTTGTCCCATTATTGTTTCTCATTTTAATGCTCTTATCAACATGGAAAAGTGGATCGGCTCGCTTTGTGCTTTTGTTGCCTGGCTTTGACGAGGGGGCGGAGAATTTGCATCAGCTGTGTGCTTGGCCATCAAGTGGTATTTCAGACTGGACGTGCGGCGATGATAGCTCAGTTCACAACATCAAAACACACAGATCACTTTGGTCTTGTCAATGGAACCATTTGGCAACTTTTTAAAAGTAAACTTTCCATTCAGAATCTTATTGGCATCCATTTCGGCATCTCGCGCTCGCCATCCACTCAAAACGTAACGTTAGCCTACTACTCTTTGGCCGGCTCGCAATTCCAAATAAGTGTGTGCGCCGTGCCTGTTGTTTTGTTTCCAGTCTAGCTAGATCCGGTGTGGTGTTGTAGTTTTTTTAACGTTACTAGTTGTTGCAACAGCATGTGAAAAAAAAAAAAAGTTTGCTGGGCCAAAAAGAACGTTAATCTTGCGATAAAAAAATGTACGCTGTTAAAATGGGTTTGCGTTAACGCGTTTAACTGACAGCGCTATTATGGACATGTATTTTTTTTTAACAAAAATATATAACTCTTTACGCTCTTGGTTTAATTTCCTTGTATTTTATATTATAAAATGACTGAGGTGTAAGAAGAACATGTACCCCACGCATTATATACACAACATGCACTACTCAGCCAGCCTTTGTGTTTTTCTATTTTTCACCACTACTTGGGCTCTTCTGCCACAGCTGTTAAGAGGAAGTAATGGTGATATTACACTTTTTTTCTGTATAACCAATATACTGTAGTGTAACACCCCTGTATGACTCTTATTTTTCTGTTTAGGTCTGGGTATAGCCACTCTGCTCATTGCCCTGCTGGTTCGAATCCTGTTCACCTTTGTCTGTGTGTTGTGTGCTGGCTTTAACATGAGGGAAAAAGTGTTCATAGCCCTAGCATGGATGCCCAAAGCCACAGTGCAGGTATGTCAGCGCAAAAATATTTTGCCCTGCAAAGGCAAAACGCCGTAACATCATGTTTGGGCAAAAATGAGTTAATGTCAGTTTTGGGGTATTTGAGACCTCCTTTGTCATGTGAATAAATATCGTGAGTCAATTTGATTGTTTTAACGAGAAAATAAAGGGCTATGACAACCGTAACATCCAAAACCATACGAGAAACCACAGCAGAACGCCGTAACAGCTGTTACGGCTCTTTGCCTTTGTTCCGGGCACGCTGAAGTTGAGTTAAGGTGTTCTGACTTTGTTTAGCCAGGCATTAAAAGAGATGTTATTGTGCCGCCGTGATGTTACTGTACTCTGGCCTTGTCATACTGTCAAAGTTTGCCGCTTTTAATTGTCACCAAACCAAACATACACACGACATATCTTTCAAATAAAGTGGTGATGATTCCTATTCTGTCAGTGTCAGTGACAGCCCGGAGCTAGCTAAATTTAATCTGTGTCACGTAGCGCTAACGGTGATGCTGACACACCTCCTCACTTTGCGGAGCCTCACATCAGACGCCAAAAACAAATCATTAAATACACAGGCATCCTACCTTTCCATGCAATCCGATATAATCCATGGAAGATATAATCCATAGCAAAGCACGTCATCTGCTGTATCCACAACAATCCATACGTGTTTGAGCCATATTTCCTTCTTGCAGGTGTTCATGTCAAATCTTACACAAATCCATAAAAGCACTAAGCTACTTACTTGCTAACGTCCGCACAAGTATGCTAACCTAAATGTTATCTCAGAATTAAAAAGTAGTAATCCAAGTTGAGTTTCTTGAGCAGTTTGGTGGCCCTTAACCCTTAACCAGGGGCTGTTCTAGGATCAGACCTTTAGGGGGGCTCAGCCCCTAATGAGAATATGACACAGATACAGTGCCTTGCAAAAGTGTTAAACATTATATATTTATTGTTAAACAATAAATATACCTTTGTATTCAATTATAATTATCTTTATTGAGAAAATATTTCTTGTATTTATTCATACTGTATACTGTACTGCAAAGTAACTTATCTGTCATACTGTTCAACTGTGTTAGTGTTGCCACACTATCCTGATCACTCATCATAGCAGTAAATAGGAACAACCAAATGTCTTCTATATAATTTAAAACAAATACCATGATGACTAGACCTTGGTTAGGTGTTCTTATAATGGATGTAAGTATGGTGAACAGCAAGCAAATATTGATTATATGTCAGTTACTGCCTTTTGTCCCTTTGATGACTCCTTGTTTTGGCACATGATACAAAGCGGAGTACAGTAACTCGCCAAACAAGGGTCAAAGGTCAATTTTGAACTCAAGATTTTTGCATACAAACATTTCTTCATTGTAACAACTAGTTCTCAAATTTTGGGGAGTTCTACCAATAATACTTTTGTCTGGACAAAACAAAAACTTTAAAGTCATTTTTCTCAGTTTCACACTCTAGCGAGTTAAGGTCTTTTCTTTGCAGGGCAGTATATATATATATATATGTGTATATGTATGTATATATATGTATATATATGTATGTATATATATATATATATGTATGTATATATATATATATATGTATATATATGTATGTATATATGTATATATATGTATGTATATATATATATATATGTATGTATATATATATATATGTATGTATATATATATATATGTATATATTTTATATATATGTATATATGTATATGTATGTATATGTATATATGTGTATGTGTTATATGTATATGTATATATATGTATATATGTGACATGTATATATATATGTATATATGTATATATATATGTATATATATATGTATATATGTATGTATATATATATGTTGTATATATATATGTGTGTGATATATGTGAGAGAGTATGTGTAGACAGTATATGTGAGAGAGAGTATGTGTATGTATATACACAGACAGATGTGTGAGAAAGAGGAGAGAGAGAGAGAGAGACAGAGAGAGAGAGACAGAGAGAGAGAGAGAGTACAGAGAGAGAGAGAGAGAGACAGAGACAGGGAGAGACATGGAGAGAGAGAGACAGAGAGAGAGAGAGGAGTAGAGAGAGAGAGAGAGAGAGAGAGAGACACAAATAGAGAGAGACAGACACACAGGAGGGGACAGGAGAGCACACAGAGAGGAGGCACAGAGAGGGGAGAGAGAGACAGAGACACACACACAGAAATAGAGAGACAGAGCATATATATATATACATATATATATACACACATATATATATATATGTGTATATATATGTGTGTATATATATGTGTGTGTGTGTGTATGTATATATATATATATGTGTATATATATATATGTGTATATATATGTGTGTATATATATATATGTGTATATATATATGTGTATATATATATGTGTATATATATGTATATATATGTGTATATATATGTATATGTATGTATATGTATATGTATATATATATGTGTGTATATATATATATATGTGTGTGTATATATATATATATATATATAGTGTGTATATGTGTGTGTGTATATATATATGTGTATGTATATGTATATATACACACACACACACACACACACACACACACACACACACACGTAACCTCGAAGATCTTCAAAGGTCATTAGAAAGGAACAAGTGATGTAAATAAACAAAGCAAACATACTGATACATATATCATGAATCTTTCAGTGTCATCAAACATTAAATCCATGCTATAATCCAGTCCAAAGCAAGAATAAAAATAGGGACCCAAGTCTCAACTTGTCAAAGAGCTTTTTCAGTGTTATCGTACATTATATACCTGATGAAGATCAGACAGACCGAAACATTGTAATCAAATTAATCAAATAAATATTTCCGCAGTAAGCGAGTGCGGGAGTTCTTCTCATTATTTTCAAGTGCGGAAATATTTGTCAGCGGTGCACTTATCTTTCTAAGAGTTTTACTTCCTGCTCAGTTTAGGATTTTTCCTGTCAATAATTTTCGTAGTACATATCTGCAAATGTTTTTTCTTTTGGAAAAGTGCAGACACTGGCATTTTTTTTTTTAAATGTCGTCATCGTGATGGTAAATGTCATTTGTGAGTATAGAGGAAACACTTGTGTCCTTTTTCTCATCAGGCAGCTATAGGCTCAACAGCTTTAGACATGGCCAGGACAAAGGAGGACAAGGAGCTGCAGAAGTACGGCATGGATGTGCTGACTGTGGGTGTGCTGTCCATCCTTCTCACAGCCCCGGTCGGAGCTCTTCTCATAGGGCTCGCTGGACCTCACCTGCTACAAAAACCAAAGAACTCTGCCTGTGGTGAGTAAGTCGAACCCAGTTTATTAGCCTTTTTCTTAGGTAGGTAAAGTCCTACAGTCAACAATTCAACTCAGCTCAACACCCCTGTCGAACCTCGCTTTGCAGCTGTGCTCCAGTAGTGAATACGCTTTTCTGCAAAGCTTTTACCTTCTTTACCTTTGTGATAGATGCGTCCGCTCAGACAAGGATTTGCATACGTTGTTTACCCTGTCATTCATGCCCTCATGTCTTTTATGTCCACACAACACTGGCATTGTTGCAGTTTACAGCGTTCATACGTTTTGAAAAAACCTGGAAAAGTTATGGAATTTGAAAAATGCAAATTCCAGGCCTGGAAAGGTTTTGGAAACATAAAAAGACCCAGAAAGTTTTGGAGAAGTCATGGAATTTTTTTTAACACAGCATAATAATATTCATTTTATAGTTAAACCTCTGAGGGTAAACTTTAACACAGATTTGTATTCTTATTGTATAATGTCTGACATTTTCAGGAACACATAGTCATGGAAATTTGCCAAAAAGTCATGGAAAAGTATTGGTTAAAATGCGTATGAACCCTGAGTTTAAGTACACTGGATTAACCACTGCAACTCGTGGTTGTACGCTTTTATGTTTGTTTGTTTGTTTACTACATAATCTACATATCATGGAATCAATCTTTTACTGAGGCTTTTCAAATGACGTGTTCTCCCTCTTCTTCCTCTTAACTTTCCTAGGCACTGCAGCAGGAGGTGAAGATGAAAATGAAACTCCTGTCACCTATGAGAGCACACTCTGACATCCCCTGTCTTCATCCAGTAAGCAAGGACATTTAAAGAGACTTCCCGGGTGCTTTCACACCTTGGATATTTGAGCTCTCCTTTAGCCACCGAGTGGCTCTTATTTGTCTCTCTATCTGCCGGTCAGTTCCTGATGTTTGCCATGCTGCAGGAACACATGAATCACTCTGTTTTTATAGCCTCTGGTGGTTTCCAGGCATCAAGCTCCAAACAAATGACCCACATCCCACCGTCTGTGTCATGCTGTATGATGGTATACAAGAGGGGGTCTTGTTTCTGGTCCTAAGTTAACTTTTAATCAGCTTTTTTAGTGCGAGACATGAATATGGTTTACATGTATGGTTTTTGTAAATGTGGATATTTTTTTATCCCTGTCATATTCACTTGAATTTGACCATTTTTATGACTAAATATCAGTTAACTATTTACTGTATTTTTACTTGAACAAGTGGCTATGCTGTATTATATTTTTTTTAGAAGATTCCTTTTGAAGGGTTGCATAATTGAATGCACTAAGAGTAGCAATATTTTTATTGTTTTAAATATCAGACCACACAATTGACACACATTTAAAGGGGAACACTACCTAAATGAAGAGTTCCAATAAGTAATTGCCATGGCCTATAAAGTTCAATCAATATTTGTGAGCTACATTCTTTCAAAGCCAGAAACCAGAGAAGGAAGTCTCAAACTCAAAAGTATAAAGTGTGAAGCTGCTCCATAGACAATACATTTGAGATTGAATTAATTTTTTTATACTCAAATGAGTATAAAAAAATACTAAGAGCATTCTCCTGGATGACATCACAAATCTGAGTTCTGTAGTTTTTGGATTTGGGAGAGAGTTCATTTCTTAGACTGTAGGATATATGTATGGATTTTGAAAATGGGTGTAGTTCCCCTTTAAGTCTTGCGTTCTGCACTCAGTACAAAATCTTTACAGCTTTGTGATTATGTATTTTTGCGTGTTTTAATAAAATGTGTATTAGCTGTGTATTGGTAATGAAAAGAGTTTGCGTTGTTAAAAAATACTCCGGAAAAGATCTAAATAATAAATAATCCACAACACGTTCCTTTGGTTTATACACAATGCTGCTAAAACTCCCGTCATCTGCTACATTCACTATGTCCGCTTTCAAGTTTACGAATTCTCAACAATCATCTATATGTCCATATTCAAAACGTTCATGAAAACCCAACCTTGATCGTTTGATTGCAAGGGAAAGTCGATTTTTCACATGATTTATTAATTTTTTTTTATTACAGAAGTGTGCAGTTTAACTTAATATTTTTGATTTTAATGTGTTTACATTGCCTCATTGTGTATTGTTAGCAACTATTTATAATAAAGTAAAAGAATTGAGCATTAGTTTTTTACCAAATATTCTTTAAACAATAAATGATAAAACATACCAAGAATTGTCTCTTCTCTTTTGTGTAGCGATAGGATAATAACTTAAATTATTACTATGCAACTTATGTGTACAATTTGATTTACTGTGCATCTTATTATGTCCTTAATTCAAGTCACTGTTCCTTTAAGTTTCGGCTTCTGATCGGTTTGCTTTTCATACATACTAGCAGGGATGGCAATGTTGGTCTACCACTTTGGTTCAGACTGAAATGTATAAACAACTCTGGGTTGGATTGTCATGAAATTTGGTACAGATATCCACGGTGCCCAGAGGATGAATCCTACTCACTGACTTTTCCTCTAGCACACCCATGAAGTTCACATTTGGGGTTCCGATTTTTCTTTTTGAGACTGTATTGACTGAAGAACTGAAAATAATGCACTCCTGTAAAAATATGACCCTGCAAGTATTACTTGAAAAATTGAGTAGCAGACAATTAGAAAGTAATGTACTCTGTTACCTAACTATTCAATTCAAATGTTTTTAGCTGAAGTTGACATTAAGTGTTTTCTAGTCGTAATAGTAAAAAAAAGGGAATAAAATAGCTCTTTGCCAAAACCTTTGAGTTTAACATCCCAACTGTTCCTTTTTACAAATTAAACCCAGTGAATCAATTCAAGCCATCATTTTACAAAGGTTAATAAACACCGTCATCATGCAGATCTGACAATACAAGCCATATATGTAACAAGCATTTATGATGAATAAAGAAGTAATATTCCAGCAGCAGGTCAACTATATACACCTATTATGACAATACAGAAGCTAGAGAAAAGGGGAAAAAAAAAATGGTACAGAGCAAAAGATGTTTGCTGCAGGAGTTACTTTCTGAGGTTATAACTGGATATTACTCAATGGTGCAGTGGTTTGAAATGTTTGTAGGCAACAGAGTTGAAGACAAAATGTAAAACTCAAATGTTTAAAGGCTTTGAACAAAATACAGTTAAAGAATAACAAGTAGCCTCCCATACACACAATAACTTACAAGAGAATATCACAACCTGAAAGAGTGAGCATTATGTTGATATTTGGCACACAGACAAAAGGCTGGCTGTTAAACAATACCAAAGAATCTTCCAAAAGACATGAAGACATACAGTACTAAGTGTTACTTACGGGTTGGACTAGTATTAGGCATTTCATTTAAACAACCATTTACCTGGGGAAAAAAAAAATAAACTTAATGACCCTGATGGGTTTAGATTATTGAAAGTCATAAAGTCACCGCATCTAGGTTTCAAGTTTTCCTCACAAACTGGTCCCAATGATTTGTAATTGATTTAAAAAAAGAAAAGAAAAAACGAGTGAGACATGACTAAAATTTAAATTTACAGTCATATAAAAAGGCTTCTCCGTTGAACAACAAAAGTAAACAATGAACAAAAGCCCATAAAGAAAGAATGAATTCCAACTGCACGATGTCATTTAAGAACCTAAAATACCGTTTTCACAGAATCAGACTATGGCATTTAGTATTTTTAGTTGTATTAGGACCACTTCAAATAAAGACTGCTAATTTCTGAGCAACATAAACATGACACCAAGGTGAGACATTTATATATAAAAAAAGAAAAAGACAAAAAAAAAAACTTGGAGAAATGAAAACTAAAGACTAGGGAGGTGAGAGGAAAACTCCTTTCAGTGGCCAATTATAGTATCTTCTTTTTGAGTATGAGCGGTCCCACGTTGTCTCCAGTTAGCTCATTGTGCTTTAAGTGTGACTTGTCACAAACAGGAAACTAGAACAGGAAACAACTTAATGTTAGCTGATCAGCAAGATACTGAAACACTAAACTCCTTCTTATCCTGATTTTTTAAATAAATACATTAATTATTGGCTTCAGTAATAAAAGTATAACTTATCTAATGTAAGTAAGCCATCTGTATTTATCGTTATGTGACAAATAGAAATAACGGCCAGTTAACAAATGTTGATATCTCCATACATATAGGACTTACGGTTTTGGAGCGCCAGCAGCGACAGTAACACACGTTAGCGCTGTTCAGGTCCTCGATGTCTATCTCGTTGACCACTTTCGGGTTCTCTTTCTGGATCTTCAGGTTGATCAGGCTGTCTTTCTGCTTCTTCTTCTTAGGCAGGAATGGGCGAATTGTCAGATAGCCCAGCAGAGCCAGGATACCCAGGAGAGGCAGCAACCGGAGCCACTCGGACACTACAGATACATTACATACACATTACACATGTTAGCAAACGATAGCTACAGTATGAACACTGGCATACCGAGGTTAACTAGAGCGTAAACTGAAACCAGTGTTGGTCAAAGGTTGCAAATGTATTTGTGGTCATTGGCTCTATGAGAGGACAGGACTTGATGTGCATTTCTGGATGCTTTAAAAAAACCTGACACCTCAATTTAGGGCTGAAATGATTAGTTGATTAGTTGATTAGTTGATTAATCAATTTGTCAACTGACAAAAAAAGTATTCAAATATTTTGATTATTTTTTTATCATTTGAGTAATTTTTTTAAGCAAAAATGCTGAATATTTACTGGTTACACCTTCTCTAATGGGTCATTCCTAGTCATACATGAAGGTAAATTGAATATCTAGGTTTTGAACTGTTGGCTGAACTAAACATAGCTAAAATGTGCTTTGGGAAAACCCATCATGCCATCCACCATACATGGAGAGGACAGACAAGTGAAGCACAGCGAGGATTAACCACAGTTATGTAATTTTGCTATTAGCGATGAGATATACCCCGGCTCCTGGAACTTTTCATAATACTCTTAGTGCAATTAAAATACTTTCAGTAAAGGGATTTTGATGCCTAATGGGACATTGCTAATCCTTAATATCTTAGGAATTATATTCGACATGATATATCTTTCATCTTCTAATCTGCACTGACTGACTAAAGTGCTAATTTATGACAGAAGGCAAGAATCAGACAAAAGATCTGCACACTGTATCAAACGCTCCCAGCTATTTTAATTGTGCAACATTTCGATCTAACCGAGATCTCCATCAGGCATTGTCAAATAAATACTTTATGACAGAACACACAACTTCAGAAACAGTTGTTACTTCAGGCCACATCTTAACTTAAAGGCCAATCATAGCAAGACTTTCACAAGCCATATCAATTAGTACCAAGTACCACAATCACTAAAATCTTCCTTCTCCGTTGGGTCTCTCCTGTGTTTTTGCTTTTATGGTCTTCTCAAATACTCAGGTACTACTCAAATTGTTCTAGCTTGTCAATTGTCACAGGAACATTTCAGTAATGCAGAGCAAGCTCAGCTTTTTTCACTTTTTGGGGGGGCTATTTTTGGGCTAAATTTGATACTTTCCAAAGATCTGTCTTGGCTCAAAGGTCAAGTTGAAGTTGTTGATCTGCTTCAAGATGGACTTTTACTTTGGTTTTCTAAACCGCTGCTGTACTTAGCTCTCTTTCCTTGATTTAAACTGTGCACTTGTGCTTTAACTAGAAGCTGTGAAGACATTTTTTCAGAGTATAGTTGAGTCTTGTTGTTAAAGATTTGCAAATAAAGCAATTAATCCGCTTTTGTGTTCTCATAGGTGCAAGAGATGCCATGGGGGATTTGCTTGAAAATGACTTAAACATGGAGCTAGGCTTTAACTGATATGATTACATGAACATTTTCTAATTCGCAGGGGTCATGATAACTGTGGGCTCTAACTGATATACAATGTTCTTGAAGTAGTCTGTGTTTTGAGACTGTATGTACCCTCCAGTCTAGGACTAACTGTCCTGCCTATGCATCTCTTGATGGTATGAGCTGGTAAGGCTACATATTGTGCTCGAGGCAAACACAGCATCACATTTCTAATTGTTAGTATTAACAGGATATCACATTCACAGCAGAGGACAGGTTGAGATGTAGACACTTAGTGGTTAAGGTCATAATTCTACCAACACCAACACACAAGCAAACTTAACTGTGGAGAGTGTTGCTTGTAAACCTAATGTCATTGCTGAGTTAAAGTATTAGGTTAATGTTAGTAAACAGAACAACATAATCCAACTATGATAAAGAGTTTCAAGGGAGCCAAGCAGCACTTGAGGACAGTACACATGTTGTGTAGGTCGAACACTCCCAACTACAGCACGATTATGACTGACTTTTCTTTCGCATGCTAGCTAAAGTTAAGAGCTCCGGGCTGCAAAGTGCCCCCGATGAGTTGAGAAGTGCTGTTCTTCCCTTGACAGTCAGAAGTTCAACACCGCTGCAGTTAATTACCTGTTAACCTCGCAAAACCGCCGATCGTGTCCGGAAGCGGAAGCCTCTTAAGGTATGCTGGAAGTTGGACTTTGATTATCCTTGAAATGGATTCTAAAACCATCTTGAATCGCTCAATGTTGCAGGTTTTGTGTTTGACTTGGGTGGTTCCTGGGGCTCGTTTATGTCACTGCGTTCATATTTGAGCGCAGCTTGTCACCGGTACGTAAACTCATACGAAACAACCCGCGAGAAACAAACGAAGACGAAATGCGTTGAAGTGTTCGTGAATACACGTAAAGACGACCTGTGACGTGTGTGACCAATCATCGTTGGAGGAGTTGGTGGCTCCTGATTGGACAACTTGAATTCATTATGTCTTCAAGTGCTACTCGTAAACGTCGTTTTTTAGGAATCTAAATAAGGTTAAATAAATGAAAGGAAGAAAAGAAAAGAGAAAAAATGTCCTGAAGTTGCTGCAATTACAGTTTGACATTCAAAAATCCATAGCATTCTAAAAGGCAGACATTACTGATTTAGGTTTAAATAAAACATGTCATATATAATATAAACTTTTTTAGATAGCCTAGTTTGTGTTACTACTACATTGTATTTTAGTGAAGTATTGGTAAAAGAATATACATGCAACTTGCATCCCATGGTATGTGTCCCATGGTTACTTGCATGGTGCACGTTACCATGGGACGCATAGGCCTAATAGTGAAGTATAGATTACAATATTCCCCTGTGAAGGAGGAAAACATTTTCACAAAACGAAAAACTCAAGCAAAGCTCCAGTACCTAACAATTGTCCAGTAAGTATTATAGGCTAATTTTACACAACAGACTTAATATATTTCATTTAAATTTACAGTATGTGGTTGAAAGCTCTAGAAAAAGGTAGTAAGTGGATATTTTATCAACTAAATAACTATCTCCAACTCCATCAAATTTTTATTTTTTGCTAAGGTCAGATCATGTGGTTGATGCTCCCTCTAGTGCTGGCAAGTTTTTTTTCACGAACTCTGTAAAGAACAACACTACCCAGAATGCATTGAGAATTGAAGAAGCCGCTTATTTCGCCTGGACATTTTTACACCGGTATCTGTTTAATCTACTATATTAACAGCTCATGATTAAAACCATCAGCAGGTAAATATAAATAAAATGGGAAAGCCCAGACTTTATTATGAAACAAAAATATATTTTCAAGATTTCAAGATTTCAAGATTTGTAGTCAGCTAAGATCCGTGTGTCGGGTCCTCAGTCTCTGGTGTCATTGGTGAATGACCGAAGATGTCTCACAGCAGGTTGTTTGCCAGGCTGCTTTGTAAGTATTTTAGTAAATTCTAGTTGTAGTAACTTGAAATGTTTGACTGTTTTATTTCTGTAACCGAAGGATACTCGTTGGCTCTGTGCTGTACATAAGCTGAGCTTTGCAGGCTTGTCCAGTCTTGCACTGGCTAGCAAAGCTCCCCTTGGTTGACTGTCAGTTAGCTTCCAGGCTAGTTAGCCATATTAGCCTGCCAACCATCTGTATTGTTATTACTCACAGTTAGCAAGTCAGCTAACTAGTTAGCTTTTAGCTAACGTTTAGCTGAAATCTAACTTTAACCCGCTGCCTGCTCCCAGGCAGAGCAGGTATTGATGTTTGACCTTGCATGTCCCCTCGACTAAATGTAGCGTGTACATTGACTCTGCTCAAGTTGTTTTGGTAGAGTAGCTTATGTTATTTTTCACCCAGCAGTGATTGGAAACAGCTAAATTAGCTGTTCAGGGCAGTCTGCAGCGTGCATGTTTAACGTGTTTTTAGATATCTGACACCTACATTTGCTTTAGACGACACATCGAGTAGACTACAGTTTTCCGGATTCTTAAGATAGTTTAGTAACGTTAGCTGTCACTTTGTTGCGACATTGAGCTAGCTGAACTTTGTACAGTGTCATTGATAGCTTGTCTCTGAAAGTATACCAAAGTTCACACAGAGAGGGTTAATAATGCTAGTTTAGTCAAACGCTTGTTTTGATTGTCCATTATGTAAGACCAAAATAGGTTGTCAAATCTTTAAAAGTCGATTCACAAGTTTTACGACCATACAGAGGATCACAGGTAGTCATCAGTTATTGTTCTCTTCTTTTTGCCTTATTTTACCGTTTTAGTTCGTTACTTGCAGATATCTTTTGTTTGATTGCCTTTTCTTACAGAGTTGTACCTACTCAAGAAAGATCTAGTAACATAATGAATCGAATTAAGTAGCTTAAGGTTTCAGAACATCTGTGTGTAAGATTAGTGCACTCAACAGAGGCAAACAGTTAGTATAGTGTTCATGGGCATCACAGTGTCTTATAAGTTTATGAAGCAAACTCTCAATTAAGTCTTGTTTAATGCAAAGCAACAAGACCAAATTTAATATAGGAGTGGCTACAACAGCTGCGTGTAAACGATGGAGAGAGCTAATTTCGGGTTCGGCCACCGTAGGAGGAAGGGCTAGAAAGTAATATTCAGTTGGTCGTCATATACAATTTCACCGCTAGCTGAGCGTAGAGTAAACTTTATTTTCCATGAGGGGAAATTTGTCTTGAGCACAGTCCTAAGTCTGTTGCTTTACATAAAAAAAAATTCTTATCATGAAAAAAATCATGAAAACATCTTCAACATAAGACATTTGACATTGACAAGAAGAAAAATAAAAAAAATGAAGAAATAATTACAATAATAAATTACTTAAACCATTAATTGATCAACATTTGTGTTGAGTCATTTTTTGTTGATTGGCAATTGGATCAATCAACTATTCTTTTCAGCACTAAATACAGTAAGTCATATGTATTTGTTTATTTCATATGTTCAACCCATTTAGATGGTGATTGCAGGGTTATGTACAATTATTCTACTTTGTACTCTGTGCTTACTCACGTAAAAAATAAATTGGCCATTGTTAGCACAATACTTTATTACAAGAGTAAAACATAAAAGCAAGCAAATAAACATAATTTCTCCCTGGAAAAGTGATGCCAAGAGAAACTGCTATGATTTAATACCTATGAAATCATATTGAACACTCCGTTGAAACATCTGTCCAAACAGTCACTATGTCTGTAGTAGTTCATAGTGAGGTGTGTGTATAATATATATACACTTCTCATTATGCATATGCACATTATTACATTCCTTTTTACATTGTCTTATTCATTTGCAATACTGTCTACACAAATTTATTGTGTAATTACAGCATTCATATTTTAATTGATTATATTTTAGCCCTATATCTTAACTTGCACTATTTTTTTGTGCTCAGATTTTGCTTTTACTTGTGTATTTCTTTTAGTTGGTTATTGAGCATTAATGGAAGTGCCTGAGGCCTAGGATTTTGCCAGGATTTGCCAATGCTTCTGTTATTGTTTGTGTTCATAACCAATAAAGAACCTTGAACCTTGTTGTGTAACAACTGTGGTCTTATCAGTTGTCTCACAGTAGAATAAAACTCGACAGAGCCTCCTCACTTGCACTTTGACCCGAATGCTACTTACTACAGTATTCATAAGCCAGGGATTTGAAAGCCGCTGTCTGCAGCTGCTGGAAACAGATTTGATAATAGATGTGGGACTGAACTAAACCATACAGTAAATATGTGGGCCGGAAAGGCAAAACAACATTGACCTGAAATAATCTAAAAATTGCAGAGCTGGGTGAGATAATTCTCTGTGAGTTAGTCCCCCTGTACATTAGTCATTTAATGCAATGTCAAGCGTATTAAATGTAGTGAAGTACTATAAGTCCACTTCCAAAATAAAATATGGTTTTGAATAATGCAGTTAGCCTACCCTGCAATTTTAGCTTACAGTATAGAATAATAGCATTATCAGTAGTTCAGTAGTTGACAGATAACAGCTCCCACAGCACAAACAACAATCTCTAATTAAAAATATGAATAGGACCTCTTAGAAAACTAAGGTGCATTAAAAGTCAGCTGTCAAGTCTGAAGCTGAAATTGTAGCTCAGCAACAATAAAAGATGATTGCAGAAGCAAAGAGATTGTTGCCAAAACACTGTGATCCGAAAGCCTTATTTTACCCTTCGCTGTGAAAAGAAAGAGGGGCTTGCTGTTGAAAAGCATTGAAAATTGAAAAAAAAAAAATTGTGAAAAAGTGGATAGGAAGATTCAATTCTGTAAGATTTTGATGACTTATATTGACTTGTATTATACTGACCCTTTTCTCTTTCTCCATTCAGTGCAGCAGAGTGGAGTCAGGCACTGTTATACAGGCTCAAGAAAGAACCTCTACATCACCAAGAGCACCAAGGTCATCTGCCAAGGTTTCACAGGGAAGCAGGTCTGTACTGACGACTTGTTACAGCACCACATTTTTGTTATTATTGCTTCACATCAAATTGGGTTACTGTAATCTTGTTGTGAAATCTCAGATTATTTTTTCCACACACACACAGACACAGACACACAGACAGACACACAGACTTAAAGGTGCTCTAAGTGATGTGACGCGTTTTTTAGGCTACAACATTTTTTGTCACATACAGCAAACATCTCCCCCCTATCTGCTAGCTGCCTGTCCCCTGAACACACTGTAAAAAAAATGCGGTCTCTGTAGACAGCCCAGGCTCCCACGAACCATAACAAACAGTGTTCCAGCCAATAACAGACAAGAAGGAGCTGGTTGAGTCATGAACACGCATTGTGGAAGTAGCCTACGTGCTAACGCTTCTGCAGTGATGGCTCAACCAGCTCCTTCTTGTCTGTTATTGGCTGGAACTCTGTTTGTTATGGTTCGTGGGGCAGGTTGGCGCAGTTTGTTTTTGTTGCCGTTTGTGGAGCCTGGGCTGTTTACAGAGACCGCATTTTTTTTTAACAGTGTGTTCAGGGGACAGGCAGCTAGCGTATAGTGAGGAGATGTTTGCTGTATGTGATGAAAAATGTTGTACCCCGCGTCCCATCACTTAGAGCACCTTTAAGCCCAATTTATAGTCCTGCGTGAAATCGGCGCTGTAGGTACGTGGAGATACGGACACTAGGCCGTAGCCTGATGCGCACCTCTCAAAAAATTTAACTACACATCGTGGCAACGCAGACCGCAACAACTGTGAATGGCCCGCTTGGCCCTGGCTTGGTAGCATCGCATTCCCCCCCCCCCCGACTCATTTCACAACTGAAACATATTGCTGAGGGACTTGTTTGTCCCAGACAAACATGTAACATCTGTAAAACAGGTTTTGTATGACAGAAGTTGCATTAGTAGAACTACAATAGAGAGAACGGAAAAACAGAATTGCAGTACTAGGTCAAATAAAATAAAAAAATGAATTGTTAAAGAAAAATCAAGTATAATTTAAAGAGTTTTAGCCAAAGTGTAAAGGTCTTTACAAGACTGGATCTGACCAAATAATTAGTTTTGGTAACACTTTACTTGAAGGTATCTACATACGAGTGACATGACACTGTCATGAACGCATGAATCCTAACCTGTCATGACAAAAACCGAATGACACTTAATGACCAAAGCGTCATGTCATAAACGTTTATGACAGTGTCATGTCACTCTTATGTAGATACCTTCAAGTAAAGTGTAACCTTAGTTTTTCTTCAATTTGTAGTATTAATAATGATAATATTCATGATCAGTTAATTCTGTTGTAATGTATTTCAACTGTTATAGTAAAATTGTTGCAAGAGCTGTTTATTTCCCTTAAAGGCCTGTAACTCAGGTTTGTTCCTGTTTTTATTTCAGTTAGTTTTGGAAAAAAAGTTTTTTACTTCGACTCCAGTTTTTCCTCTGGAGACATTGTTTTAGTCAACGATAACACCTTCTACTGATTTTTCAAGAGCATGAAAAAGCTCAGGCGATTCTCTTTGAACCGTGTCCAGTCAAGGAGAATAAAAATCTTGGCAAGTGTGTTCAACAAGCCAGAAACGTGGACTTTACAGATTTATATCCCCCCCCCCCCTGTCCTTGCGCACATTACATTTTTAATCTTCCGTTTTCTCTTCAACGTAATAAAGGTTGTTAAATATAGTTCCAGTGGACACTCTGGGTAATTAGAAAGGGATGAGAAATGAAGCAAGTGCTATTGAGTGCACATTGTCGTGTCTCTATGGCTTGATAAGCAAGCAATTTTTCAAAGTTATTGTCCCAACGTTTGCGATAGTAATGACTGGCAAAAACAGCAAAGTTAGCAAAAGGTGAAGGAGTGTATCACAATTTAGGGAAAAAAAATGCTTATTCATAGCTTCTAATTCCTGTTAAAAGGCTGGTTATCATTTTTACATGAAGGTCATTTATTTGCACTTGTGGTTATGAGCCTTGGCTGCTTTATCTACATTGTTTCACCATCTCCAGTAATAATTAACAGACTACAGACTTATAGGATTTGTTCAGCAGAAAGTGAATTTAGATTGTTTTGGTGCACTCATTGTATGGGAAAGTACTGGACATGTAAGATTTTACCTCCTTGTACTCCCTTTAGTGTCGTTGCTGCTTCATCTTGTTTTTTTTTGTTTTTATTTCTAATGGGTCCTGATGGTGATATTTGTACCAAACACATAACATTAAACAGCAAGTAATAACAATTGGCTAAGATTACCAGCATCTGCATCCCTCTCTTTATATACACATATTAACATCCAGTTTCCACCTTTTCCCCTTTATTTATTCTGTATCAGCTTGTTACAGCTGGTTATTGAAGCTGTATGATCTACGACACTGAGTGAAATATTCAAACCCCAAACTGCACTTTGACAAGAATTCCAGGATCAATAACCAAACTTAAAGTTCAACCTAGCATCCATGTTTTTTTTATTTTATTTTTTTTATGGTTGCACGTGTCTTTTTATACATTATTTCCCCATATGTGTGACATATTTGGTATCTGTGGGTTTAGACAAAGTTTTGCTGCATAACCTGGGTTTATACCGACTTCTCTCCGGTGGGTTTTGGTGCTTACTGCCCTGCCAAATTTTTTCGGTCTTCACCTCTTCAAAAGTACAGTGTACACCAACCAGATGTACTGTATGTTAGAATTTGTGTTAATAATGGCAGTTATGGCAATGAAATGTGTACACTTTTTCAATGAGGATCTTCTGAGGGTTGGACAAATTAAGGAAAACTTCTCAAATGTAAAGTAATAAATTAGATGCGTTTCTGTTTGGGTTGAAGCAAATTAATCATGAATGTCTGGAATAAAATCTATCAGCTGTGGCAGCACAGCCATGACTGGTCCCCCATAGCCGACATGGAAGTAACAGTATATGAAATATTTTTTGTAAAACAGTCGGTGTTGGAGAATATCCAAAGCCACTTTTTGATTTTTTTTTTTCCTTCAAATGTTCTGCAAGGAGATTAAATTAAGCTTACATCATTATTTATTTGTCAAGAACATTTTGATTTCTTCTCAACAAATATATTTACCAGTAGCTGAATCCCCTAGAAGGTCCCAGCCATACTTCTGTATCCATCCTTTTACTCAGCCACGACACAGGTGATTAATCCTGGATGGCAGCATATTTCCTCCTTCCTCTGTCTGTAATGATATCTCAAGGTTGACGCTACAGAAAGTGGCTGTACCCCACTTCATTACACACTAATATACGTACTGACTCCTCTTTCCTTGAAGGGAACGTTTCACAGTCAGCAGTCTCTTGACTATGGCTCCCAGTTAGTTGGAGGTGTTTCCCCCGGCAAGGGCGGCAAGACACACCTCGGCCTGCCAGTCTTCAATTCAGTCAAGGAGGTATGTATACATCAGTGGTGTAAAAACTGTTTTGAAGCTAAAATATGACGTGATATGGATCTGACAGATTTGCTGCTAATATCCTGTGAAGGACTGTAAATCTTTTACAGATTTTAAAGAAACATTAGATGGCAGTATTTCATAACTTTATAATTTCCATTTTTAATGCACCACCAATACCTTTATTTCTCGCCTCAGGCAAAGGAGGGCACAGGGGCAGATGCCACTGTGATTTATGTTCCTCCTCCGTTCGCGGCAGCGGCCATCATCGAGGCCATTGATGCCGAGATCCCCTTGGTCGTGTGCATAACTGAGGGCATCCCCCAGCAGGACATGGTGAGAGTCAAACATAAGCTCCTGCGCCAGGGCAACACCCGCCTCATAGGCCCCAACTGCCCAGGAGTCATCAACGTAAGCACACACACACACACACACACACACACACACACACACACTCTCTAATGCATGTGCTTTTTATTTATTTATTTTTTAGTTGTGGCTGAGAAAGTACAATCTGCCTCTCGAGGATCCAGTAGTAATTCAGATTGAATGCATTCATATTCTGTTCCCTTAAACAGTGAATGCAAGGCAAGGAGCATTAACTTATACTGCAGTTTTCTTTTATTTCTGTTTTTGGTAGTTATAAATAATGTCACTTATTTGGGTTAAATATTTCAGGTTTTCTGGATTTTAAAGTATAGCAAGAGAAATTTAAAGTAGTTATCCTCACTTGTGGGAATTTGTGCACTGAATATGTATTGAGTTTGTTCTGGTTTATTTAAAGTGAACTTATAACGTAGGAAAAAAAATCTAAATAATAAATGAATGTTCCTTTTGAAAAAAGCTTTTCTACAGTAAAGATACATTTTAAGTTGGGAAACTGGTAATTCAACATTCCCAGTGATATTGAGCATAAGTGGTAGAAAAACACAATCATATGTCATGTAAATGTGTATGTCATAGTAAGTAGTTCTTTTTTCTTTTTCTTTTTTGATTAAAAATTAAAAAATGTGTCTTTTCTGCAGCCTGGTGAGTGCAAGATTGGGATCATGCCAGGCCACATTCACAAGAAGGGAAGAATTGGTGAGATTTTGTCAATGAAACTCAGCAAATCACACACTTCAAACTCTTTGTTGGGATCAAATGTCTGTAGCGGAGCGCTTCCTGGACTCAAAAAGTTAGCTTGAGGTGCTCTATGGATGGGATAATCATAATGTAGAAACCAATAAGGACACTCCAAGGCAGTCTCTTTTAGAAAAATACTAAGCCTTTATTTATGGCTTGGTCATCATAAATGTTGTTGGGATCTTTTAATTTATACGTGAAACTATAAGTTGCCTTTTAAATGGTTATTTTATTTAAGAAATGACTGAGGGTTCTCCAACAACAATATTTAAATGACAAACAGAAAAACTGTTCATACTAATACCTTTCTTTCCCAAATTAAACACTGTACTTAAATCGTGGATTGAACTTCTGCTGTTGACAGCTTGATAAGCAGTGTGTGCTGCTGTGGACCAGTGAACCTTTACAGGAAATGTGTTTTTACAGTAAATCGACTGCCATCATTCCCAAAGCATAGACAGAACAGCTGTTACAGAGCTGCCATCTCTTTTGTTTTTACCGTCAGGATGAAATGCTTTAGTCAATGTTGGACAGAAGATGACAGCTGCATTTTATATCATTTTTATCACCCTTGATTGGAGAAGTGTCTGGTTGTGATTTTAAAGAAAAATTAACATCCTAAAGTTTTGTGTTTTTTGTTTTATTTCTTTCAGGCATTGTGTCTAGATCGGGCACCCTGACATATGAAGCTGTGCATCAAACTACCCAAGTCGGCCTGGGCCAGTCACTCTGCATTGGTAGGTTACCATTGACCTGTGGCATATTGAATTTAAATTTAGCACACAGTAACAAAACTCTCAGTTTCATATCCAGACGATATTAAAACAAGCACTTAGCTGGGACTGAAAGAACAAATTGATCCTGATACAGTGTGTTGTTTTATGGTTTGTTGGAACACTGAGGAAACTAAATGGAGAATGATCAGCCTCTTTGTGAATGTTGGCTAGACCGAAGAGTTCAACGGCCTTCTTAATCTTTCTATACTTTCGCCTTTAACAAGTATGTTACAGGAGATGAAAACGTGCATGGACATTTTATTGAACTTCATAGGAAGGTCAATCTACTAAATTCCCCTCGCACCAAAACTCATCATACTCTTTATGCATTCCAGTGAATAGCGCAGACCCTTTGTATCGAAAAAGCACTTCGTAACTTTCTGATCATTACTTGAAATATTCCTGTCAGATCTGAACATTGAAGTTGAAGGGCAACAATGAGATTGAACAGACTGTTTGAGTGGCTCAGATGCAAGTGGAGACTTTGTCTGTCTACTTGTAGCTGGAGGTTGAAAGTCTGAATGGGTACGGGCTGTAAAATGTATGGGGAAACACTGATATAGAATAATGTTTCTTGATGTCAAAAATGAATCTCATACCCCCACCCCCACCCCAACTTAATTTATTCACTCATTTATCTTGTGAAAAGATAAATTATTTTACAAAAACTAATTTCTTTGTCCAACTTATCTACCACCAGAAAATCTATATTAAAGGGCTCGTTGGACACCAAAATGAACTGAAAAACAACTTGGCTTCATTATTATTTAGACATTTTAATTATGGAGTGTCCTCTAGCCAGACTTCATAAAGCCAGTTCTGCAACAGTATTAAATATTGTAGAGTTCATTAAGGAGGTTTATTGGTGGTTCTGCTAGTGACTTTTTAAGTCGGAGTGTGACCTAGGGGCTACAGCAAATTACGGCTAATACAATATTTAATATCACTGTCATCTTTGTTGCTAGTAATGTGCTTCTCTTTGATTATTATTCATGTAATTTTTTTGTCTTGGTGTTGCCAGGTTTTTTAATGGTTAGAATATAAATCTAGGTGACGTTTTGTCCGTAAAGATTAATGTCAGGAAGGTTTCTCCATGCTTTTATAGATCCTGGTGTAATTTCTTTTTTGTGGCAATGATTTTTGAAAATGATTCTTGGACCCTTGTGATTTAGGAACGCGTTGTAAGTCATGTTCCTTGGAACGGAAAGGTGTCATTAAATTCCCATGCAGACATACAGTAAAAGTGGAATGGGACCATTATACGTTTGTATTGTTATACGATTAAACAAACTTTTAAAGTGACTTTGATGTCAAATTAAAAAAAACGCTGCTTCTATAACCTCAGTTCAGCTTAACATTATTTATAAAATAAAGTGTGACTTATCTGCACTTTCAATAACAGATTGTTGTGTTTGAGACTCAATTTGAAACGGCTAAAATCAATATTTTTTATTTAAAGATTATTTTTTGGGGCTTTTCCCTTTATTACATAGAGACAGTGGATGGGGGATGACACGCAGCAAAGGGCAGCAGGTCGGATTCGAACCCGTGCCGCTGCACGACTCAGCCAACATGGGGTGAACACTCTTGCTGGGTGAGCTAGAGGCCGCCCCAATATTTGTAAGAGGGGTCACTTGTAGTGACAAACCTACAGGGAATTATCACCAAACGCTGTAGTTCTCCTCACCTCCATGAAGCATTTTAGCATCTTTCAGTTAATTGATTTGCTTTTCTGCAACTTCAGTTTTTGATTACATCTCACCGCTCTCAGATTGGTTTCCAGACACAGCAGGCAGCTGGTACACAATGAAAAAGCTTTTAAAAACCCACTGTACACTACTTGCACAGCACCAAAAGCCAGATTGGCAAAATTAGCAGCTACCCTAAGGCCGGTTACACACTGCACGCGTCACACGAGCGTGGCGTTTCTGTTGCGTCTCAGCTGCGTGAATTTTTCTGTGTCCTACACACCAGAAGCGTGTCTGACGCAGCACTGCTCCTGCTGCTAGGCTGATCTCGGGACATAGCGCCGACAGAATCAAACTCTGAAAAATGGGTAAGTGGACTGTCTGTTTATAACAACTTTGTGTAGCTGTAAAGAGCCTATATAGCCTATCTGATGTTGGACCGTCACTCACACACACACTACGTTGTTATCGTAGCCTATCCTACCATTTATATATAGCCTACTGATTTGATTAAAGCAAGACAACGTCGGCAGTATTGACTGCAAAATATGTTACCGAATAGTTCGTTCTGTATGACAGGTGCAATATTTGAAAATCTTTTCTCTGAAATTTTGTATTACATTTATATCTACATTGATGTCAAAACCTAGACTTTCAAACATCAAGATGTCATTTATTAATATGCATTTGTGTCTAAATGACATATAAACATATTTTCCTATTCTATTTTACCTTGGAAACGCTTCCAACACGCTCGCGTCTCGTGTGAAAAATAGGCGTCGGTTCTATTTCTAGCAAGCACGCGTCTCACCCCGGCAGTGTGTAAACTCTAACCTGTTAACATGGGAGCCGAAATATAAACGGACACCCCACGCGGCTGACACGCTCGCGCGACGCTTGCAGTGTGTAACCGGCCTAAACATTGAGAGCATTTAGCAGCTTAAAATACAGATAGTTTTGTAATTTATTATTATTCACTTTAGCATGTTTTAGCAAAAATATACATCTCTCAGTAGCAACATGTGTAAAAAGTGGAGAGAATACATTGAATAAATTAAAATGTAGTCCTTCCCAATGCCACTTCATTGTGTGTCGCTGATTATGTAAATCATGCTGAACCTAACAAGTAACATCTAATGTGCTCCCATGAAACAATTCAGGCAGGGCCAAATCGATTCGGGCGACCCCAGTGAAGAACTGTGAACAAATCTCAATCAAAAGCTGATTATCGACCATTTTATTCCGCCTGCATCTTATTCCACTCTCTGTCTGAGCAGCCAAGGGATCCTCAAGTATTCACAGGAATTATCCTTTCAGAGTCTTGAGTATACAACAGGTGTTTGCTTTGTGTCCTGCAAGGTATTGGCGGGGATCCATTCAACGGTACAAACTTCATAGATTGTCTAGAGGTGTTCCTGCAGGACCCCAAAACAGAGGGCATCATCCTTATTGGAGAAATTGGAGGCAATGCTGAGGAGAATGCTGCGGAGTACCTAAAACAGCACAACTCTGTAAGGAAATAACACACACTGCACACCCATTATTTTACCTCACTCTCCTCGTAATATCTGTTGCTACAGCGCTTCACCTCTGCAGATGTATGTGTTCGTATTAAAAATGTATCTTTTTCTGTATTAGCTCTTAGTCATTCCCTCTCAAATCTATCAGCGGTAGGGAACACTGGAAACCATCATATGTTGAGGACAAAGTGTCTTTTCTTTTTGATCACAGCCTCAGGCTGTCTCTCTCACTTTTCTATGTCTGTGTAAAGATAAAGATTGGCAGTTGGGATGGAGATATAATTCACAGGGCATGTTGTAGAAATCCCCAGTGTTGATAAGCAGTTAACCTTTTGTGTTGTCCACATGTGATAATGAGCAGTAGGGTGGTGATTGGTTTATGTAGCCAAGTGGCTGCAAACTTGTAAATAACATTTTTAACTTCACCAGGCCTGTATTTGCACTACCCTGCAGATGACCTTTTAATCTGTTCATTTTGTCTGTGTGTTTGTTTCTGAGCACGTGCACGTTCCTTGTGTGCTCTTAAACTGAGAAATGGATTTGATTTGCCCTCGGCTGCTCTAATGCATGCAAATCTCCCGCTGGCGTCTCAGGAGAATAGCGTCTCTCACTCAACAAATAAAATACAACACCCACCACCCCCTAACCCACTCCCAGAGTGTTGACAGCGAGGGACAGTTCAAATGAAACATGTGCATGAAAAAGCCCAGCAGAGCGTGGGAGTAAGCTGCAGATCTTGCGTTGAAAGTCAGTTGTGTAGAACACTGTACATAAAAGATGTACTTGGACATTAATAGTCGAGAAGAACAGAACGTGGTCTGTAGACTTTGTTTTTACTTTTGCGCAAACTTTCCTTGATTTCAATACATTTGCGTCAGCAATACACAAACCTCACATATGTGATATTTTTTATTTTTATTAATTTGAAGCACAGTGTTCTGGAAAGAAGCCAAAGTAAATATATACTACAAATTAGTGAAGGCTAGGTCTGCAATTAACAAACATTTTCATTGTCAATTAATCTGACCATTATTTTCTTGATTAGTTGTTTGGTCTACAAAATGACAGAAAAGGGTGAAAAAGTTTTTTGAAGCCTGAGAAGACATCTAAAATGTCTTGTCCACAACTCAGATATATTCCATTTACTGTCACAGAGGAGTGATGAAACTAGAAAATATTCACATTTAAGAAGCTGGAATCAGATTTTATTTTGTTTAAATTTCATAAGAAACTACTCAAACCGATT
This sequence comes from Perca fluviatilis, assembly GCF_010015445.1. Lineage (NCBI taxonomy): Eukaryota > Metazoa > Chordata > Actinopteri > Perciformes > Percidae > Perca > Perca fluviatilis. The sequence continues at coordinate 28,662,246 of NC_053112.1, read as the reverse complement.
TTAATTGATTATCTACGGAAGAGGATTAGGGCCACATGTAGAAAAAAATGAATTGAGTTCTGAGTTTAAAGTCAGAACTCAAATACATTTTTCACACGTGGCCCTAATCCTCTTCCGTAATTATCAAAAGTTATCAAATAGTTGACAATTTATCGATTAATGTTTTCAATTCTAGTGAAGACCTAAATTTGATGATAGATTCAATTCAGGAGCTTGTTTATGCGATCTTTTGATTTTCTTTTTTTTTTCTTTTTTTTTTTTATATAGGTTACCCATGATATGAATTTATTGCCTTTAACTGGCAAGAGAAATCTGTCAACCTGTTGTATACTCATGCATTATGGAACACTTAGTTCTTCTTTTAGAGGACGAGTGGGGAAAGAAAAATTCTGAATTTTTTGTTTTTGCTTTATCGCCTTGTGTTGCCGTATTGATAGCTACATTACTGAAGAGCAGTCACATTGGGTTATTTAAGCCCCTGAAAACTTTAAATCTTAAATGTTTTTCTGTAACATCAGTAAACATTATTAGGTGTTATTTATAATGAGTTTATCTCTAAAAAAAAGTCAGGTATCTGCTTCATCAGCAGCAATTGGCTGCTTTCAGACCTCTGAATACATCTCTGATTTGTTAAGAAGAACATAGAATATCAGAAATTTGTTGGCAGAATTAAAAAGTTTGACCTAATCTTCCTTCATAGCTAGCTGTCCACTTAGCTACATCTATAAAGAATAGTAACTAAGAAAATGTCTACCGGTAGAGGTTATGTAATGATTTATAGAAATATCTCTAAAATTAACATATTTTTGAACTTCATAAAAAACGTTTCCATGTCTACTGAAAATGAAATGGTGGGTAGGATACATCACTCTCTACTGACTGGTTAGGACAAAGCAAAACAAAATGAACTCCCTTCCTAACAAGAAATGGGCTAACCCTAACACAAAGAGTGAATAAAGTGAAACCAAATCTGATCATCAGATCTTGGTTCAAATATTGCTGAATCCTGATTGGTCCCCATGTGAAATAAACCAAGCTTTAGCTGTGTGTTCATGTGCAGTAGGACGCCATCGCTTGTATTAAGAAGTTAACTGAGAAAATAATTGCATTTGACATTAACTTGACATATTGTGCCACACTGGACACATTAAGTTCAGACTGCTCAGTGAAATTAAAGGTCCAGTGTCACGATTGATTTGTGTCATGCAGCATTAAATATATTGAACTCCGATTTGAGAAAGACACATTAGACCAAAATGGGAAGAAGTATTGATTTCAGTATCTGTCATTGTTACGGTTGAGTTACTGCAGACTGTTTATCTACCGACACCTTAATTCTGTAAAATTCAAGAAAACAACCTTATACTTCCCACTAGACTCTGCTGTCAGGTTTTATGATCCAGGGCATATTTCAAGGTTCAGTCTTCATCAGTGTATGCGATGCTTGCCAACATAATATGGTCTTAAAAGTCACCTGTATCAAAGATCTGCCTATCATTGCATGAGTTTCACAGGCTTTCTGAAGTCAGCAATAGGTTTTACACAGAATAACCATATTGCAATTTGCTTCATGCATATCAAGTAGATTGGAGTATTTGGCATCTAAGCCACCGTAGAGGCTGACTGATTTCTTTTCTTTTTCTTTCAGTCAGCCTCTTGATTTTTAACCCAGCTTGTCTCCACTGAGCTCAGCTAAACCCCTTTGTAATTCTGCGGAAACAACACTGAGAACTAACGCAGGTTGTAGTCTGGAGAAAGGCTGAGGTTAGAAAAGTGTTTGTGAGCTCCACGTGTATGTGCACATGCCAGTTTTATTCATGCATACCTGTCATGTTTATAGGGGCGTATAATTGTCTCTGTTGGCTTTTTAAGCTTGAGTACAATTTCTCACCTAGGAGCAGTGCTGTTTTGTGTTAATAGAACAAAGCTCTCCTCCAGTCCTGTTAGCACAGAGGTGGGGGAACTACCCCGTTGGTCCCATAATTAAGGTAATATATCTGAACTGCTAACAGTGGAAGACAAAAGACAGGTAAAGTGAAAGACAGTATAACTACAGGGAGGCCTGTATGCATTGTTAGTACTTAGTAAGGGAGGCAGGGATTAATAGAGTAATTAAACCCCTTTCGTTTGAGGTAGATTTAAGACTCGATTCACATGAGGGTGGTTTGTTTATTCAGAACGTGATTTGACTTCTGAATACTGAGTGGGGTTTGGTGCTAATGTGTTTGGTGCTTACATTTTTCAACGCACAGAGCAGATGCTTGTAACATATTCAGAGCGCTTTAAAGTGATATTTCCTTTCCCTGCGTTTCCCTGTTTAACTCTGCAAGTGTCAATGTCTCATTAGCGGCGCGTTTCTGTCCAAGGTCTCAACATTTCCCTGGCTGATATACGTCCTGCTAGTCTTAATTATTAAAAGTCCTCTCCAGTTTATATTAGCGACTGCCATCTTGTTCCTGCCAGTGTCAGGTCTGAACATGGAGCTAAAATTGCAGTAGAAGAGGGCGCCTTTGAAGGAAGTCGCCGTATTGCTTTGGCTGTTGAACACGCCACATTCAGTCTCCGAAAGCAGTCTGCCAGATGAGCCACAGCTTTGTGTGTGTATGTGTACGAAGACGTCCTCTACAATTATGTTGTTATTCCTAAGTATGAAATATTAGTGCTGTACGTACACGCACGCACGCACACTCTCCATCCCTCTTGCTTATGATGTTATTGCTGAAGATGAAATATTAGCTCTCTTCACCCTGGAAATAATCTTAACTGTTGAACGTAACATCCATCAATAAGCAAGCAGCATAGACGGGCACTGAGCTAATCAGTGCCTGCATGACTAATTACCATCTCAGAAATGAGATGATATGAAATGGCAGGAGTCTGAGCCCCTATCTGGTCATACACCAACCCATGCAATTAAATGGTTTGATTGACCCTTTGTTTTAATAATGCAGACTGAGACAGAGCTGGCTGGTTAGACAAGCCTGTTATCATGGAGGCTATGTAATGGGAGGACATGGGGTGTTTAATTTCTAATGAAGGAATAAAATGCAGCTACAGAAAGCTAATTTTCTCTATTTTTATACGCCCCTCTCCCTCGTTTTGCTCCTTTCCTTCCTCCACTTTGTTGATCTGCTAACTGCACTCACATCCTCACACGTTCCCTTGAGCGTATTCTCCTGTTTTGTCCATTTCCACCTCATTTTACGGTCATGTTTTTTCTCTCTCTCCCATGTCCAGGGTGCTAATTCAAAGCCTGTGGTGTCCTTCATCGCGGGGCTAACTGCTCCTCCCGGCCGTAGGATGGGCCACGCTGGCGCCATCATCGCTGGTGGAAAGGGGGGAGCCAAAGAGAAGATTGCAGCCCTCCAGTCAGCTGGAGTTGTTGTCAGCATGTCCCCTGCCCAGCTGGGCAGCACTATTTTCAAGGTGAGTCCTTTGTTCATGCGCTGTACTATTATATACAGAGGCTTAAAGAATAGTAATCATGAACAGTGATGGTTATATAAAACGAAGTACAATTACTCGAGTACTGTATATAGGGGTGTGTGTGTTGTATTGCATTTTTATATATATATATATATATATAGTGTCCTTGGGTTTCATGAAAGGCACTATATAAATAAAAGTTATTATTATATATATATATATATATATTATTATTATTATTACTGTACTTCAGTACAATTTTTTTTACTTCAGTATTTTTATGTTATGCTGCTTCATACTTCTACTCCACTAAATTTAGAATATTGTATTTTTTTGCTCCACTACAATTCTCTGACAGCACTTTCTAGACATACACGTATAATCAGTATAGAAATTATACACATACGTGCATTGAACAGAAGTTACATACCTCTGGCGTTAAAATTGTGCTTACATGTTAATGTAAGTAATAATACTATGAATGACATGATATCACATTTTGAAAGGGACATCTGCCTAATGAGTACATTTACTTTAGATACTTTAAGCAAGTTTTTCTGATAATTTTTACATATCTCAACTTAAGCAAGATGTTAAATGGAGTTTTACTTGTAATGGAGTATTTTAATCTTGTGGTGTTATTACTTTTACACATGTTAAAGATGTGAGTCCTCTACCGATCCTCATAATGTGACATATTTACTGTTTTGTTTGGGTGTGCAGGAGGACAGAAGAGCATATTCAATTGTAAAGCTCGTTCAAAGGTTGACCAGGAAATGTATTATCATTAATAAGTAAAAAATCAAATTAGGTTATGATCCAGTTTCGCCATAAAAAAATCCCTTTTCAGACATTCACCTCATTCGGAACACATGATGGCAACTTTTACTCTTTTTATACAACTTTACTATCTATACAGATGAATAAGCAAACTAATTAGAGCTGACATAATATAAATATATTGTAATAACACCGTAATAATACTTATCTTCCGGCTTCAGAACAAAATATCTTGTGATTGTGGTCACTTTTAGCACCATTTTTCATCACTGAGCAGTTACACATGTGAGAGGGTTTACTGTAAACAGTAGATTTTTTTTTCTAGGAGAAGCAAGGTGTGCGATTGAACTTTTAATATGCCGTAAAGAGAGGCAGAAGAGAAGGGCAGAAATTAATAAACGTGTGTTGACAGTGGCTGACTTGGCGCCACTGCCTCTTTATTTCAATTTATCTCTTGAGGAAGCGCTGTTAACAAGATGTATAAAAAGTGAAAACATGTATTACACCCATTCATCATCTTATACTTTCATTACTACGGCTGGCACGACTGCGCGCGGATATAGATTTACCCACGTTTTTTTTTCCTCAAAGTTTAATTCATAATCATTGTGTGTAATGAAGAAAAACGCCCAATGTGGTTGCTCATTTTGCTGAACATTGTGTTCATACATCTCTGTTAATCTCATTGACCGCTACAATCGAAGTAATAGAAGCAAGTAGGTATGATGCTTCAGGTGTGGGCCCCCCGGCCTCAGCTGCTCGGTGTGGGGGTATCTCTTCTGCCACTCACCATGAGCCTCGACACGAGCCGTGGGAACGTGTATCTGCAGAAGTGGATCCATGCGTCATCATATTTAATTAGAGTTTATGACTCGTACAGCTACAGTGGACTGTCTTTGGTGAAAAACATGAGAAGTTGAACAAAATCACCTCCTTTTCTAGACTGTACTTTTATTCATTCATTCAGTCAGTCAGTCAGTAATGGGGCCTTCACAGTGGTACATCATCAAATTGAACAAACACTGCTGAAGATGCTTTTGTCCTCAAAGTTGCATTAGCACATCCTTGCAAACTTATCATCATAATAATTACAGATCCACACTGCCAACTCTGTATTAGGGTAGATGGGATGCCGCATGCTACTATTGCTCTGTTGAAATGATAACATTTTCACTTCTAGCAATTTGACCAAACAATATTTAAAATTTTTCTTTTTACTTAACGTGTTGTCTAATGCACACCTGGCAGACAGATACACAGGGACATGTCAACACTGTCAGCATAGAGTTTATCAGAAATAAAACGCATCCATCCTGGAGCTTTGGGACGGGGAAATGCAAAAGAAGTGATTTTTAACAAGAAGAAAAGCACCACAATAAAGATGAGGGGATAGGGGGAGAAAGATCCGTCAACAAACCAGTTCATGTCTCATACCTAAACCCTAAATATCTTCCATCACCTTAAAAGGTTTAAAGTTTAAGCTTAATTTATATTCTATGTCTTGACATATTATACTGTATAGTTTCTCAAGTATTTTATGTATGCTTTTATTACTTACTACATTTTAATTACTTAAAGCATTTTATTAATGCTGTAATTGTCTCAGGTGATCTGATTTAGCTCCCATTTTGATTGTTTTTTGCAGCCTGTGGCTCTAGTAGAAAGACTTTGTTGTTTTATAGTGTGGATTTGATGTCTCATGAACATCTGTGACTAACTATCAAGAAAATGGGATTTCAGGGCCTTTAACAATGCATTGGCAAATAGTATGTTGAAACCAAATTAAATATGCAGTGCTTACAGTGATATCCAAAAGAATTTTCAGTGCCACTGGTGCAAAGACAAGATATCAGAAAACTGTGTTTATCTCACAAGGACTTCATTTATATGCAAGGTAGAATAATTATGACATTTCACTTGTTTACAAAATACCTGGAACTCCTAATCGCAACAGCAGATAATATTCTCATATCCTGCTCAATATTCACAGTGAAGCCTGCATGCACACGTTTTCATTCAGATGTGTGCAGAGAAACTGAAGCAGGACGCATTTAATCTGTGTAATAAATTCAAAAAGTTGAAGGCTATGCACACAGACCGTATTTACGATGCCTGCACCCCTCCTACATCTGGCCCCAGGTGTGTTAAAGCGGTTGTCACTGCTAGCTTGTAAATGTCTGACTATTCTTTCACGTCATGTTTTTCTCTGCTCTCCTCAGTTTTCTCAGATGTATTTTCACCCATCCCTTTTGAGTGGCAACCTCTACTTTCCTCATTTTACTCCCCCCCCCCCCTTCCTCTTGACTTGTCAAGCGTCTGAGTCTCTCTCACACCGTCTTTTATTTTTATTTTTTTCCCCTTTCTGTTGCAAACAACTCTGCTCTTACCTTTTGTGCTATGATTCCTATCTTGTACCGTTGAGTTACTGTCTGCTACCTTGGACCATCGAAGCATCTGTCTGCTTGTGTCACGAATGCCCTCCTCCTCTTCCTTCTGTCTTGTCACTCTTTCCATCCCCTTAGTCCTTTTTTGTCATCTCATTTCCTCTACAGCTTAATTACTGAACCCTGTGCCACTCCCTTTTTTTTTCTTTTTTTTTTTTTTACCCCACCTCATCTGCAAAGCAACAATCTCCCCTCCACCTATACGCCTCCTTCCCAGAAAGTCGAGGTTAGAGAGGCCAAGGTTGTCTCTCAAGCAGAAACATTAAATATATTTCCTCCTCAAGGTGGCAGTAGACCTTCAGGTATCCACAAGCCACAGAGGAATGGGCCAACATGTGCATGAGTGCTTGTGTGTTCTGCAGACCTGATAAATGACATTTGCATTAAGTTACTTTCCCCCTGTGGAATGGAATATTCTTGGCGAACAGCATATTCTATCATCCTACGGTTTGTGTGATATTTCCCAAATTGAATATGTAAATAGCTACATCCTTTTTAATGGATAACATAATGCTTTCTCATTTGCAGTCACATGGTTGGACTGTGCTGATAAACACAACTGTAACCTCAAATAAATCAGATTTTTTTTTGCAGATGTGTAGCCTTTATCAATCAAGGAAAGTGAGCTGTTTTATTGTTGACAACTGGAACTTACTGACACGTACAGCGCTACGTGATTTGCACTCTCCAGGCTAAAACAACAGGCTCTCCAGAGCCCCAGCCGACTCTGTTTCCCCGTTTCAACGTCGGATCTGATGCACGGGATCAAAACAGAGACGGTGAATTTTGCATGAATAAATCATTCACATCTATCTCACTTCATTTCATGTTGTTTTCTTTCTTTCTTTCTTTCTTTCTTTCTTTCTTTCTTTCTTTCTTTCTTTCTTTTCTCTTGTCCACCTCTGTAGGAGTTTGAGAAGAAGAAGATGTTGTAAATTGTGCGGGAAGGCAACCAACCTTTTACCCCCTGCCCTGAAATTGAGATGGACAGCCTGATTCTGAAGGTGGATCTGCCCCACAGCATCTGTGAACCCTGATTATTTCAACTATGATGCGCACATACAGTGTTTATATTGTAATTTCTGCCATGAACTTGTACCTTGCACATAACAAAAGAATAATACTTAGTGTCCTAATGGTATCATAAAGAACTCGTTGTACACAATCTAAAAGCTTTGTAGATGTTTTTCTTCCTCCACATGTAGACAGCCGAAAGGAAAGGATGCCACGGTAACCTTGGTGATCTGTTTCGTTCTGTTATACTGCTGCTGTAAGACATATTCCATACTCATTTCACTGGCTGTCCACCTGAATAAGAAATATGTCTTGTATCATTTTCCTGTTGTGTTGTCGTTACTCTCCTTTCATACGGATGTGGTCTTAATTTTTTAGTGAGCTTGTCTGTGTCCAGATTCTTCCTTTTGCAGTTACTTGACATACGTAAGAGAACCGACAGGGAGGCTAAAGGTACCACATGTTGAGTGGACATGCTGATTACAAGCTTTTCAGTTACACACAGTAAAGAATCCAGGTGAAGCGTGAACGGGCTCAGACCGTTCCCCAACTTGTTAAATACAGACGCTTTGTCACGGCCCTCGGCGTTAGCTGTATGCACGGCCGACCGGCTATAAAAACATAGAACAGAGAAACTGTGATTACAACACACACGGGGGAGTGTGACTTCATCTCTGCTCAGGACGCCGTTACTCCACAATATCATTACATAGCAAATAGTTGTTTGCTGCTGTATTCATCTTTTGAATATCAAGTACAGCCCCTTAAGATGAAGGTGCTTTAATACCATAAATCTTAAATGTAAGAGTTTCTAAAACTTAAAATCATAGCATTGTGTTATGGTCATGCCTCTATACTGTGAAAAGACTGTTAAGTGAAAGCAGACACGATTAACCGATTAAACTATTAGTCAATCAAAAGCTTAATTGGCAACACGTTTAAACAGAGTCATCATTTTAAAGTCTGGTCACCAGCATTTCAGTTGGCAACATTTTTGCAGAAATCCATTAAAATAAAAACAACTTTGGTGACCTTTGTCAGTCCAACATGGAAGAATCTTTTGTAGGTTATTAACTGTGTTGCACAACCATTTGTATTTAACCACCTCTGTTAGAATATGAACTTCTCCTCAAAAGAGGAAGGGTTTGCAGTTCTGTGACAGGAGTTGGTGTGAAACCGGTGAAAACCGTGTGACGCGTTTATTGTCGCTTTAGCTTGCTAACTGTCATTTAGCAACATTTGTATTCCGCTTAATCCTGATAACTCCTTATTAAATGAAATGATGCACCATCCTGGAGCAAAATGCAGAAAATGGAAAGAAGCTTGGGCAGCTATTGTGACTGACTAGCGCTAACATTAGTAGTGAATTTTACTTTGCCACCTTTTCGTGTGGTTGGGCCTTTAGTCATGCGTTTCACTAGTTTCAAGTTTCTCAAATGTTATGATTTACTGCTTTTCTTAGTCTTCTGTGACACTTTTTCAACATTGTCAAATTGTGAGTAAGTTGACAATGTTGACTTTTGCTTTGGACATTTTATTTTTTAGACCATTTGCTTCATCAAGAAAATATTGGCAGATATTAGAATTAATCTTTAGTTACAGCACTACTATTGGGAATTTATAACGTGGGGCTGTTTTTCACTATTTGATCAAGCCTCTGTAATAGCCTCAGCTATTACAAATGGAGGAAAACAACAGAGACTATCCTCTAATTAATCCTCCGGTTGTATTTGAGTCCAATTTGACCTGTTTTCAAAGATTCTATAACAGAAATGGGGTTTCTTTCAACCTAATGGTCCAAAAAATAACACTGATGGACGGTTCCTTAAAACACTCTTCACAAGTCAAGGATCAGCTCACTACTTTCATTGACTTTTAGGTGTATTCAATTTTATAGCATTATCCTTACTAAACTGACAGTCTGTGATTATCCATAAACATCCTCTGATCTTATTAGTCAAAATAATTCAAATGTGATATAATTTCATATAAATGAAGTATATTCCAAAAATAAGTGTGAAACTAGAGGTAGGAAAATGTCAGTGTTCCAGAATGTTGAAAAAAACATTGATAAAGCAACAAAAACGTTTAAAATAGTGGTAAAGTAAGTGACAAAAACGTAAAGTGTTGATTAGTGGGAGGACAAGACAAGGGTTAAGACAAAGATCCCAAGTTCCACGAAGAAGCCACAGGTTAAATTAACACCTTATTACTGTACACAAGGTGAAATTTGAGTGAAGGAAAATGAAAGGGGAAGATAAGGTTACAGTTGCTTCTGCTCCTACTGAATCTTTTTAAATGAATACACTAGGAACAAAGGTGTGTAATGAAGCATATAATGCCCTACACTGGACATCTCTACAGCCTATTCTTATCTGTTCCACAGCAGTCAGCCAAGGCAGATTATTCTGTGTACACATAGTTAACAATTACTTTTTAATCTGCATTAGCGAATTAACATAATGACTGACAGTGGAACAGGAAGCCTATTTGTTTAGAGGCTCAGAAGTTTTTTCTTGTACTGAAGTTTCAAAGCTGTGTTCTGCTTTGCTTTGACTCATATATAAGAGGTAATATTTTTCTATATACAACTTTAGTGCAACTAATTGCATGTTGAAAATAAAACTTTAGCTGTGTCACCAAACTCATCCAAATGTTTAAAAACTCTTTTCATTGGTTGTGATGGTAGAAAAAAAAAAGCTGATTTGAAGCCGTTAGCTGCATCGTTGTGAAGCCAGCCACAAAAGTGAATAACTTAGTTTGCATTTAACCACAAGCAACACAAAATTTTAACATTTTAATGAGATAAAGAAAACCCATTTTACTTATCTCGTTATTGTTGATCACTGTGTTTATGTAGTTTTGAATGCAGTGCTTGATTTTGCAGGATGTATGAGATGCTCTGCACTTTGGGTGTGTGGTTTTGCCCTGTTTTATTAGCAATTGCAAAATAAACTAAGACATAAGTTTGTTCACATTGAGTTTTCAATTAATGCTTTTTTTTGCAACAAAATAACAAATTTGCATTACCATTGTTAACCTTGGACTTCACTAAAAAAACAATACCAATGTCCATAAAGAACTGGAGACCTTTAGCTGACAATTTATTCTGTCAGACCAAAGAGCTAACGTTATTCATAAACCACGAATGGCTGACCCACCCACATACTTACAGCAAAGGCCTCATTACTAAAAGAGTGCAGACCTCAGCCAAGTCAATCGTCTGAGCTAAAGAAACAGAAATATTCCACGGAGCAGACGACACTCCTAATGAACTCAGCGGGGGGACTGAGCGCACACTGCAACACCTTATGACTAATGTATGTGAGAAGTTGAGCAGTGCCAAAGTGGCCAGCATGCAAATCAGTCATTTAATTAAATGGCTGCTAATGAAACAGACAAGATAAATCTTATGTTAAGAGTTTTTTTTTTTTTTATTTATTTCCAGGCTGTGTTCAGGGATGAGTAGGAGCTAACATGCTAAGAATGGCAAGTCATTAACACTGCCATTGAAACGTAACAATAGTACACGCCTGTCCCACCTGGCAATTAGGATAATTATGTTGCTTCACCAAAATGTTGTGCGATCTGGAAGCTGTACAGCTGCAGGGCTCAATGAAGTGCTCATCCATTTAATGTCACATATTGCTCTTTTTTAGCCTGAAAGTGCCAGAGATCATTGTCAGATTGTTCTGTTGATCCCATTGACGCTACCTGATGCTGCGAAGTCTGGTTGGCACAATCTCCATTAAAGCATTGGAAAGCAGTGGTAAGGACGAGAAATAAAATCAGGGGGCTTGACAGTATCAATTTGCATGAGGCAGTATTGTTTTAATAGAACCACTGACTTGAGATTGCTTTGGGAATTGAGGGCAAGAATGAGGACAGAGGAGCGGATGTGTAGGGATCTTGGAGCGGAGCCCCATTCTTTTTTCAAGTCAGCTGTGGATTGGTTTCTTCTTCAGACAGGAAAGGTTTTATTTGTCTGGCTTATGATGATAGAAAGACACAATGCTTCATAGAGAGAGTGAGCTGCTCCTTTTACATAAATGAGGTTTTGGAAATTCATTCATATTATTGGCTCATACGAAGAGAGCTGCTTTGTGTTTAGTTTAAAAAAAAATAATTCATAAAAATAATCTTATGCCTGAGTTTTATGGGTTTTTTGGTACCGCTTTCTAACCTATGCTTTATTAGTGGTTAATAAATCAGCGGCTAATGCTTTATAAATCTGTCATAATCATCACTCGGTGTGTTTGTGCATGTTGCTTTAATGTTTTAATGTGATTTGCACTTACGATACCAAGACACATCCCTCGTGTGTGTAAACATACTTGGCAATAAAGCTTTTCTGATTCTGATTCTGATTCTGATAAGACTTTAACAATAATGAAAGGAGTAGTTTGACAAATTTGGTGAGAAGATCGATGCCACTGTCATATTTATGCGTTAAATATAAGGCTACGACCAGCAGCCGTTTAGCTTAGCTTAGCACAAAGACTGGAAACGGGGAAACAGCTAGCCTGGTTCTGTTCTTAGGTAAAAAAAACAACCATCCAGCACACTGAAGCTCACTAATACACTTTTTTTATATTGTCTCTTAGAAAGTGCATGTTGAACTATTCCTTTAGAGGAAAACTTTCGTTTAATACAGCTTGGGTTTTATTTTATTGGCTTCATTATGATAATTTCATGCTCACAAAAGGAACTTCTGAGATCTTGGAACACTGCAACATTAATAAAGGTGGGTACAATGGGGCAAAAAAACAACAAAAGTAATAGGACAATCAAACAGTGCATGCATGATGCCAGATTATCTACCATTGTCTCTGTAAGTAAAACCTAAAATAAATGCACATGCAATGTCTACTATCTACTAATGCCTCTCTGTTCAGGAAAACCGTGAATATGGCAAGAACAGTAGGTAAAAGTCTGTAAACCGTAGTGCTGGTGTGCTCACTTAAACTAATCCAGCAAAAACTGCCAGTTTGTTTACAACCTATATACCTATATTAGTTAATGGACTTGTTTTTGTCGCTGCTGGGGAGTACAGACTTATGATTTATACTTATAACTTGGCATTACATTTTAGGTACTTTTCCATAACATTAAATATTCATTACTAAATAAGCAACAAAGTAAAAAAAAAAAATTTCTTTTTGTATTACTTATTCAGAGTTCAACACTCAAAAACTATTCACAGTGACCAAACAAGCTTCCAACTGTCATCCAGCAGATTCAAGTGGTGCTCAATGCTGATTGTTGCACAGAAGTACATCACATTATCCAAATTCAGCCGAACCCACATCATCAGGGTAACAAAAAAACAGTTATATGAAATGACCAAAACTTGTATTGCTTTACAGAAAATTGTGTATGTGTGTAGGACCCCATTGCTCATAGTAAGGAGCTGATTAAATAAGTCTTTAGAGCACTTTAACGTTTGGGAAAAGGCTGCCGACAGCTAGACCCAAATCCATTTATTACCATCTTATTAACATTTACAACTGCAGACTTGATTGATAACCTTTTAACAACAATTAATGACTTATTAACATTCATAATTGCACATAACTTCTGCTAATGGCTCCTAGAACATGTGAAACCTGTGATCCTGTATTGATTAGAAAAAGTGAGAAAGCTCCGGATGGTCAACACCAGATAAAGGCAATTTTTTACAACCTATATATGTCTTTTTATATTGCCTTGTGTTTCTTTTGTCTTGTCTTAATGCCTTTTTATGTCTTATGTAAAGTATTGTGATTTGCCTTGTTGTTGACGGTGCTATGCAAAAGAACTTGCTAATGGCTAATTAATGCCTTACAACACATTTATAAAGCATAAGTCAATTATTTAAAGACGTTAGGTACAATTTATAAACCCTTTGTAAATGGTGTCCTATTAGAAAGCTGCAGTGTGGTTTTACCTCACGGTAGAGAAAAGGTGTGTAGGAGGAATGAGTGTACATATGTCTCGGTTGGTGGCCATATAATGACTGTAATGGTGAGATCACATGCTGTGTTATCATGTCCGACCAGTCGGTGCTGCAGCTCCTCATCAGGATTCCTCCCAGTGGGAATAACAGCAGTGTGGGTTAATCCCGAGGAAAGATGGGTTTTGATGTGCAGGGGTATATTTTGTGATATGAACATATAAGGGTGGCCTTTAGTTTGCTTGTCAACCACAAATGGTGTTTGCAAAATAGGAACAGGACGGACAAGAATATGAAATCTAAAAAGCAGACATAGGCTTTGACAGGACCATTACAATCCCTTTCATGTGGTCATCCACATCATTTCATGAACAATCTTCTCCCAACATTACGTCGTCCTATCGTCTTTATTCATGCCAAAATTTGTTCATTTTTGTCCTCTGGTTGTGCAAAAACACAAATACATAAGCCCTACACAGGACACCTCATGTTGTACATGTTGTAGAGATATTCTGCATAATCTTACATGCATTAAACTGAGGTTACAGAGGGATGTATAACTTCCTCTGATCCTTTAATGTTTAAAATTTACATGCTGGTTTGTTTGTCTGCAGCCAGAGGATGGATTTATCTCTTTAGGTGTCATGATTAGCAGCTCCGGGCAATGCCTTAGGATAGAGGTAGATACTGTAGAACAAGAGCCCCATTATGAAGGGCATTCATTTTCAACTTTAAAGTCATAACGAAATATAGCCTGACCCTTTCACCTGCTGTCCTCTTTAGAGCCCCTATGGACCTGCATAAATAGTCCCACTGATGTTAAAGATATTGTAACTTCTATTTCACCCAAAAAGGATTACAGAAGAGGATGATTACTGGTAAGGGCTGCCTCAAGCCGGGTATTGTCTCTTGATCGTTGTATTGATCGCGGCTGTGGCATTCCTCGGGGCACAGAGGTAGGTTTACCTGTGCTATTGATGAGAGGAAGATTGAAGAACGCTGCAGTTTGCCGCATAATGGCTTCCTAACAGCCCAGAATCTCATCAGAAAGGCAGTGATCTGCTCCTTCATCTCACTCAGTCCCTTAAAGCAGACTGTGGAGTACCTCCTCACTACTGCCTATCCATCATACCCCTAGTGAACAAAACAGATCCAGAAATGTTAAACTTCACACATTTTATGTCTCTATGTTGTGCCTTTATTAAATATATTGCCACTGCTAGGCAAAAATCCAAGAAAGAAACAACTCCTGTATAACAACACTTTGGAAAAAAAAGGCTGAGAGAGAATCTCTTGTGATTTAAAGGTCACAGGTTTGATTTCCAACAAAAGGAAGAAAACTGGAGCACTTTCATTGGCCTTAAACCCTACAGGGACTCTTATAGTATAACACCAGTGCTTGGTGAAATATACCACAGTAATAACTGACACAGCAGTCTGGTGAAATGCGTTTTACTCATGAATGCTGTCTGTGTGCTCAGGGTAAAATGGAATATACTGTACATGGCGGCAAATAATTATATAAAGTGGAGTTGTTGCCCCTCTTATTCTAGACTTTTACTGAACATATTCAACTCTTTCTCTTGTTTTGTTATAACCAAAGAGCCCAGAGACCCCCAGCGGCTCTAAAAACCCCCAAAACAGATTCACTATGTGGCAATTGGTTTGTGGTAATGTGATTACTGTAACTTTGTTTGGGAGTATGGGAATACTTTCTACTATAGCACAATAACAGCTGGCCACAAGGAGTGTCCTGCTTTTTTGTCAAAATCTAGTTATAAAGGAATAATATAGAATAGAAATATGCTTATTTTCTTTCTTGCAGGGAGTTAGATGACATGATTGATTCCACTCTCACGTCTGTACAGCAATTAGCTTATTAGCATATCAGCCAAGTATATTCATGCCCAAGGAATTAGACTACACTGCGTGTGTAAAGCGGTGGAAACTGCTAGCGCGGTTCGGTCCAAAGCTCAAAATCGGCCCACTTACTGTTTTTAAAGTTAGCTAATGAACACATATTTCATTTGTTTAATCCGTACGTGCTGTAATTGTTCACCCGTTTCGAATGTTATCACTCCATTGAGCGTTATCATTGGTTATCAGCCTCATACATATGGGTTAGAAGTGGTCTGCTACACCTACTAGGAAATTCAGAAGGCCGCCATCATCTATTCACATGGTAACGGTCGGCGTTAGCGGGGTCTGGACCCCTTGGTGTCCCCTTTTGATACTCTGGGAGTCCCATTGTGAATTCAAACAGAGCAAACATTACTTGGTTAGATTTAATAAAAATGTCGTGGTTTGGGTTAAAATACTAATCTTCTTACTATGTCATCGTACAGTGCTGCAGTCGAGCATCTAATATTGATCCAGCTTACCAATAGATACTGAGCCAACTGGGGAGAGTAGGGCCATAGTGCCTTATGATAAACAACTGATAACGCCTATTCAGTCGGCTGATAACATCCAAAGCGGGTGAACTGTTTCTTGGTAAATAACAGCAAGCCAGGAAACTTGTTGTGACAGTGAGGTTGCCAGGCAACCAGCAGAGACAATGCACAAGTACTGGACAAATTCATAAACTGTTGTTTGCCAAGACCACAAAACGTTGTTTTTACATTATTGTTTGGCGAAAATATTAATTATTGAGCTTTAGAGGTGTTGGTAACCACATTCTTTAACTTTGCAGAAAGCAGGCTAGCTGTTTCCCTCTGATTCCAGTGTTTATGCTAAGCTAACCCCCTCCATACTCCAACGTGCAGAAAAGTAAAGGTGCTATCAATCTTCCCATTTAACCAAAATGTAAAACAATTTTACATGGTAAATATCCATACATGAATTTACATGTAATCAAATTACTGCACTGCAAATCTGGCATTTTGTATTCCACAGAAATAATGTACAAAATGCACAGAGAGTGGGAGAAATGGAGGGTAATTGGTCATTTTTGCCCCAGAGTCCCTCAGCAGGTTATTGCGGCCATTGCTATAACACAACTTTTACTGTGACACCTTATTCTTGCCACACACTTCTTTATATGGGAGCAGTGTTTAAGCCTCAACACTGGAATCAAACACCAGACAAAGGTGACATTGCTTCTTATTAGCAAAATTCTGATTTTGCCAGCTTTAGACTTTCGATTTCTTTTTTATTTTTATAACACGTACGACAGCTTTGTCTCTATATTCAGACTGGTTTTGTAAGCCCTAACCTTTGACTCACAACTCACTGTGCTGAAAAATGACATACCTTTAAAATATAGCTCTTTGGATTCTTTTCTTTTGTACTTTTATTTACCTCGGGGGAATTCAACTGAGCATGCTTGCTCTTTTCCAGCTATGCCCTGCTTAACATTCATGGTACAGTCGCACACATTCATGTATGGGAGCAGCTCAGTACAGCCACAGTCTTCAACTGTTGGCCGTTGAGAGGCTCCAGTGGAGCAACTGAGTTACGTGTCTTACTCAAGGGCACCTGGACCAAAGTGGCGACAACCCCCCCAAGGCTTGACATAAAGTGTCAAAAAAAAAAAAGTCAACGTTCTCCATCCCAAAAACTGAAAATGAAAATGAATATAATTTTGAAATTCTCATAGAGGATAGGCTTGATGTTCTTGACCCCAGAAAACCTCCTCTTGAGCGATGTCTGTTTATCTATCTTTTTTTCCCCCTTTGCTCTGCATATCTGCCATGCTGGTACTGTCCCTGAGGTTTTGAGCCAAATTCTTCACAACAGCAACTGCAATAATCATCTCTATGGTAACTCATTGAAAATGCTTTGCTGCATTCGAAGCAGAGAGGACGACAAGCGAGTGCGGGAGGGGGAGAGCGACAGAGGCTCTGAGCTTTTCTTTTCATTTTCAGCTGTTTTCCAGCCATCAGTTATTCATCCATGTTTTAAGTCCACCACTCATGCTCGCTTAGGATTCCCAGATCGCATCAAAAATGGAATTGGGTGAATGCTATTTTTCCTGCCAATCCTGCTCTATAAATAAAATTGAAAAAAGAAAGTTCTGCTCTCAAAAATAATTTATTCCAATAACAGTCTGACTTCTTCGTGCAGTGCTGCCTCTGTTTATCAATAGCGGTTACAGAAAAAAATACATGTTCTGGTTTGAAATGTGTGGTCATGTTTTCGGACAGTGTATTTGCCTGCTAAATATCTCACACTAACCATAAATCAGTGAGCATGTTGTAGTCAGTTTTACATTTTGGTGTGTTTTTGAGAAATAGTGCTGTAAGTGGTTGTGCTGGAGTCACAGATGAATAATCTATGTGTCCACTAAATTCTGCTCCCATCCAGCTGGGAAATGAATACCAAACCAGCAGTGCTCAGCGAGGTGTAGGACTCAAATCCCTGGCTCTTTACTTTTATCTTTTGGTGCAAATATTTGTCTCATGAATTTCTCTGCCAACTGTTCCCAGAGATATTATATCCCAGAGATAGAGGAAGCGCAGGTTTTCCTCGACATTTATTTAAATCTTTAGTATCAGTTCAACCTCTCCTTAAAGCGCTTAGTTCAGGGAGTATTGCATTCATATGTTTGCTGTTGGAATATGTACATAGGGTTTCAGAGCTTTCTCCTGGTGTAAAATGTTTTCATCTGAGAGGAGGGCTGCCTGTGCTAGGCGTTGGTTCAACCTCTGAATGTATCACTCTGCTCAGATTAATTAGTGCTGCAGGTCGGACTTAAAGGTCATAGCTTAGGGATCAGTCAATAGGGCCATAGCAGCCTTGGGACATCGCTGGACAAATTAAATGAAAATGTAAGGATGGAGCAGAGTGATGTGAAGCTGTGTGTGTGTGTGTGTGTGTGTGTGTGTGTGTGTGTGTGTGTGTGTGTGTGTGTGTGTGTGTGTGTGTGTGTGTGTGTGTGTGTGTGTGTGTGTGTGTGTGTTTGAAGTGACTGAGGTTAGATACTGTCTGGACAGGTGAGGTTTTCCTCTGTGTTGTTATTTAAACCTATGGAAGCCCATTACTTCCAGAAAAAGAACTTACTATCTTGTGATTTTTACTTTGTATCTCATCATTGTATCTCATTTGACTAAGAGGCCATAGTTTTGACAAACAATCCCATAATTTTGACTTAAAACCCATAATTGACCATTTGCTATACCCATCCCCCGAACAGCAATTGTGTAATCATATCTCAGCACCCGTAGGCATGGCACGTCTGTCAAGCTTTGGATTTCTCCAAATCTTGAAACTTTTTGCATGGTGCTGTAGCAAGAGCAATACTAAATTTAAAGAATGGGGGTTATGTTAGAACAAAAGAACATTCTGATCTATCATTTTTCCTTTTCATACAATAAAACTAGGACCAGCTGTCTTTTACATGGATCATCAACTGCTGAGGAGGCTGATATTTTAACTGGGGCATGCAGGTTTATCGTCAGTCATTTACAAGCAAATTTTTTTAAAAAGAGTCAGTTGTAGACAGTGTTTTCAAGCGTTGATTAGCTAGCTAGCTATAGCTGATACATTCTGCTAGCTTACGTTGTTATTTCAGCTGGCAAAACTGACGGTAACCAACTAGAAATGATACACCTACCTTTTTCTACCTCTGCCTGAAATCAAAGACCTATAGCTTCAAAACTTCAAAAAGTATTACAAATTCCTAGTGGTAGATCTGCTACTCTTATGATTTTAAACTGCATATATGCTTTTCATTATTTATTTCAGCAGAAATGGGCTCCTATCCATTCAAATTTGCATTTATGGTGAAATATAACACTGCCATTATTGTCTTTTCTGTATACTGGTGTAAAACTAGGAACCGAAACTAAATGTTTTTCAGCTTCTGCTCTGCCCATGACCTGGCACTTTTAACATCATAATGATGTCTGAGAAAATGTGAGGCTGCTCCCAAGTCCCAAAGTGAATTATTATCTCTGCACCTCTTAACACTGACATCAAAAGACGACTCCTATTCCTAAAGGGTATGTCTCTTGGTCTCCGAGCCTTCTTCTTCTGTGTTTTTCCACCATTTCCTGAGAGACAACAACTTTCTCTCCCGTGTTAAAACAGTAATGACCCAGCGTGACTTGCCAGGTGTTGAATTTTTCTGGAATCCCCTCCCTGAAATGTTGCATTTACACCACAAAAGGAAAATGTGGGCATCATTTCCAGGCGTGTTACACCAAATGGGCTAATTAGGATGGCTGGCTACCACTCATACTGCGTTTTAATTTGCTTCTCACAGTGCGGAGGTTCTGTTTCACTTTACAGTTTGCTGCCTGCCAATGTGTGGAAACAGACTAAAACGCTGACATCGGATAGGGACATTAATAAGGATATCTCTTCTGCTACCCTGGACGCCCACATCTAAATAATGGCATTCAAATTGTATATACTGTGTTCTGCACAACACTCTGCTGGAGACTAATGCAATTTGAAGGCAATCAGACAGTAACTTGAGAGCAGTACTCTGATTAGATAACTACTACCATTATACAAGATTAGCTGTGCAACCCTGGACTCTTATGGTTTGCTAACATTTGTTCCATTCACCCTGCTGTAATATATTAGAACAACTAGCAGAATGCTGGCTCTCTCTTATTCCCACAGTGGAAAGGATAACAAGACGAGAAGAAGAATGTTGCAAACACCATTTAAATTGTCTTCTGCTGAATAAATGACAGCCTGCCCTGGAAGTGACATGCAGCTTCACACGTACCAGGAGGCACAAACCATTAGCAGAGTGTGAAATGGAATGATGAAGACATGTTTTGTGTTGTGGGACTCAAATTACAGTTTGAGAGAGCAGCGGACAAAAACTGGGAGGTAGAGGAGAGGTTTTCGTGTGTGGGTGTGTGAGCAATGAGCATGAATTGTGAATGAGCAAGTGTCTGAGCTGAACACTTGCATAACAATTTAGCTGAGAGAGAAATCCGGGTTGCTGAAACTGAAAAGGATGCACTGGGTTTTTGAAGACATCTTGTTCACATTAAAGGATGAGAACTTAGAGGCATCATTACGGTTTGCACATTAAGGTTGTTCATAAATTATTGAGTGTTGTTGTGAGTACCATCCTCTACATATACTCAAACATTTGAAATATCTGATATATTTTTACATCTATATTCATATTTTCTTCATGAGGCTAATTAGCGGAACTAATTTAGCAGATTACCTGTTCTCAGCAGCAGCCTGGGGAAATGATAACTGATGCAGGAGAAGTGCTGAGTGAAGTGTCGCTTACTTTATCATTCTGCTAATTAACCATTAAAGTAGCGATTATTGCTGTTTCCATTACTGTTCACTGTGTTTTATTGTTGTAAAAGAAAACATAAAGGCACAGCGAGTAGGCTTTTCCTTAAAAACTATAGACTCAAAGAAAAAAATCCCTCTCAATCATCACTTATGAACAACTAGAAGTGTGTGGCGGGAACTATATCTGCAGAGACCCTGCCCTCTGCCCGTATTTTTGCATATGGTGTTTTCCGCATGGTGTGAGGTCTGAACTATAAAAACGTAGCGACCAGATGCCAGACCGTAAGCACACATCCAAGAGGAAGCTACAAAATTGGCGGACACTGCGCCAACTAAACGCAAATATAACAAGGCGAAACGCCGAGCGGACAAAGACCGTTCCAAAAAGAGAGTGAATGCGGGGTTGGATTTCTTTGAATATTGTGTTTACAAATCGCAACCGACAAATCCTGCTCATTCTGCCTTTAAAGCATAATGAACACAGAAATGCAGTCTCTTTCTTTTAAATTCTGGTACAATAAAACATGTTCATTTGATACAAGTACAACTGCAGTAATTGTGGCATTATGAACTCATGATAGGTAAATACATTGGCTAGTCGGTAGTGTAGAACATGGATGTCTCTGCAAGCCACTGTCGCTGTATAATTAAAAACAACAGGAGCTGATGACATCTTTTAGTTTTGGTAAACTAGATGAAATACAACAGGAGCTTCTGACTGCATGTGTCTTCAAAAGCCTTCAATTTGGTCTGATCTGAGAGGTTGATGTCATCTTAGCTCTGTTGCTGTGTATAGGAAAGAGTTCCTAGGTGCTCCATTTTAATTCATGGTCGTTGAACCAGGAAGAAAAATTTTAGTTGTTTTAATTAAGTGTAAAAACTCAAAGTTCTTACAGGGATGCTCCAGCGATTTAGTAATGCACTTCCATAAAAATGCTCCTAGGAGAGAGATTTTTAATAAAGAATGGACAAAATCAAAGCAGAAGGGGTAAAGATATAATCACTTTTAGTCCCTAGTACGGGTGAAGCACCCAAAAATGCTGATTTCTACTCTTCCCATAATGCAACTTGACCCTCTCTGCCTGAAAAAGGCCCACATCTTTCAAGTTTCCTGCCTTCCTTTCTGTTATGAATTTGTAGACTCCGAGCCCGGGATAACCCTGTAAACGTAAGACTTTAGAAAGCTCCACCAGAGCCACAGAAGATGTTACACAACTGTTTTCACAAGCAAACTGAGTAAACTGATGTGTAAAATATGTTGAGTGACCCTTTAATAGCAAGTAAAAGCAAATTGGTAAACTTGTGTAACTATACATACCTCACTGTCATATCCCCTGACTTAGTCTTTTTAAGTGTTTGTTAATGTTTTTGCATCATCTGTTGTGATTGTTGAACATGAAAAGTGTGTTTTGATGTGATGCCAGTTTTCCATTTCAAGTGAACTCTGTGGTATAGACTGTGGGGGGCAGCAATACTCCTCATAGCAACAATGCTTACCAGTTACACTCCAGAATACTGCAGAAGATTGGATGATCACATGAAATGTTTAATTTTGAAGATGGACAATCAAATAGAAGATCAATCAATACATCAATTTAAAAGCAGTGTACTATGTGTTTTGGTTGAAAAGTAATCAACATAATTCAAATGAAGCTAATGACTTATAGAAAGATAGAAGACATGCCACTCATCAGTCAGTCAATCAGTTAATCAAACTATCTATCTATCTATCTATCTATCTATCTATCTATCTATCTATCTATCTATCTATCTATCTATCGATCGATCGATCTATCTATCTATCTATCTATCTATCTATCTATCTATCTATCTATCTATCTATCTATCTATCTATCTATCTATCTATCTATCTATATTTGTATTATTAAAGCAAATATCCTCTCTAACCTCGACCAAACTAACATTGGATGAACTGAATGACATGAGCTGTATTCCCTTAATGTATTACAGCACATAAATAAATGGTCAGTTGTGTACTGGGACTGTACATCTTACAGAATAATGTAAGTTCTATAAGTGGAAACATGCAGCACAACACACAACATATCAGTGTGTGTTCCAGCATGTCAGACAGCACAGAAAGCACATGTTTCCTGCTGGGCCAATTTAAATCACTTGGACACAGAATACCTGCCAGACGCTAAACTACTCACCTGAAACACATTCAGCTGGTGGCAACAACAACTCATGCATGTCGGACGGCCGCTGAAATGTCTTTATGTGTCCACTTTACCTGACCTGTCACACAGTGCATTTTTATATAGCAAGTAATCAGTTAAGTGCCTTCAACAGCATAGGAAATAAAACCTCTTTGCAACATTCAGTATGTAAGTCATATTGATTTTCCATCCCCTGCTTCTGAATATAACACAGATTCCACTATTTTTATTATTATTCAGCCTAAAGTAGCTTCTATGTAGCCTTTTTTTTATAAATATATATTTATAATTATGTTGAGCTAATACTAATAATTTTGACTAGGGGTCACATTAGATTATCTGAGGCAGTTACATAAAGTAGTAAAACTTGGCACATTATTCATGCTTTCAGCTGGCTTATTTAAGGGCACGTTTGCCATGAAGCATTAAAAATGGCACTGTGATACAGTCCGATGATCTACAGCATACACTTTTATTCTGTTTCTGTTTTGAAGCTGGTAGAGCGTGTCCTCTTTTTTCTTAGCAAATATATATAAACTTAGTTTCTTCTCCTTTACAAGCTTTGCCCTTTGGCTGGTACATAAGCGCTGCTTGAAAAAATGCTCACTCTTAAATCATTTAGCACGTTTTGTGGATCAATGATCCCTCAACTTTGGAGAGACGGCGCCTATTGGATTGATGTTTCCCAAAGCAACACTCTGAGTAAATATATCTGCATTCATTGAGCTGCCCTGCTCAATCACACTGCTTTGGCTGCAGCACTACAAGATAACTTGCACCCAGAGGGAGCTACTGGCAGACTGTAAGGCATCTTGCTGACTGCTCAAGTGCCTTTATCTGTGCATTTCCTAATGGCATAGTGCATGCACAGACTTTTATGTTAAAACAGAGATAATGTTCAAAGTGATATTTTCTTCCCTCATGACTTAATTAGTGATAATTACACCACAGAATTGAATGTGTTCAAACTTGTCCTGACTCTTCAGTCATTCTTTTAGGTTTGCTGTGACTGAAAACGTCCCACAATTGATTCCAGTTTTGTGAAACTGTGTTGTATTTGAATCTTTTATCATCTTTTTGCTCTGGCATTAGTTGGTAACCCTTCAATCATGTACGGTGAATCTTGCCTGCCAATTATTTCAAATATGCACATGATGTAATCACCTTTAAGTGTGTTGTCTATGCCATTTTAAAAGAATAAATACAAGCATTGACTCATAATCATTCTGAAGATCACTGCTTCACCTGATAAGCTCTCTCAGATTAGACGACCTCTAGACATCTACTGTATATCCTCTGCTGTGATTTGACAAGTAATCAATGGGTCCTTGTGAGGACAAAAACAATCCCAGTAGAACATTATAATGTAAACATACTTTAACTTGTTTAATAGCTCGGCTTGTTCCAAGGTGCCTGCCAAAAAGGGGTGATGCCATCGGTTTTAAATTAGCACTGGCCAGGAATGAAGCCTTTGACAGTGTTGTTTAAATCAATCAGATGGTAGATGGAAGGGATCTCATTATGGTTATGCTGATCCTAGGAATCAATCATGATCCAGGAAATGTTTCCCCAAAAAAATGTAAGTCTTCATTTTGGCCTTGCCATCCTCATCATCTGTCAGCTTTCAAACATCAGCTTAAAAACATGAATAACCAAGAATTACTCCAGTGCAGAGCACCGCTGAACGTTTGTTCTTTGTTAATTTATCTTTCTGATCTCTGAAACTGCACCAACATTTCTCAAAAGTAAATGACTAAAGCTGCTCCTTAGTCATTCAACTTGAAATATGTTCCTTTTATGAATCATTACATAAATATAAAAAGATCTTCTCAATGAGATGCTCTCCCGTGAACCCTACACTTCAGTTTACTTCCTGTACATATACAGTGTGTACTGACTACAACTTGAGTTGTCAAAAAATGTAATTAGTTGTATCGTGGCGAGACAAAGTTTAGTGCCCATGTTGCGGTTCCCAGTAAGGGCCATATGGTGTGGTGAGTGTGTGTGTGTGTGTGTGTGTGTGTGTGTGTGTGTGTGTGTGTGTGTGTGTGCGTTGTACGCGCACCCATGCATGTGTATTTTTGTGTGCCCCAATGACTGACTGTGTTTCTAAAGTTAGCAATACCAATTTTATAATTCCTTTGCCGTTTGAAACCTGCAGCGCAGTCTGTCCACATACCGGGGGGAGGACAAAATAACAGAAACACCTCACCATATAACGCAATCCAAAGCAAAAACAGCAAAAGTAACAGCCTCAAAAATAGTCTACAGAGCAAAATCAATGCAATGTCAACAAGAACAACTAATCTGTATGCTTTAAACAAGCCGCTTTTTAGA
The DNA here is from genome assembly GCF_010015445.1 of Perca fluviatilis. Taxonomy (NCBI): domain Eukaryota; kingdom Metazoa; phylum Chordata; class Actinopteri; order Perciformes; family Percidae; genus Perca; species Perca fluviatilis. The sequence continues at coordinate 28,636,918 of NC_053112.1, read as the reverse complement.
TCATCTAACGGCATCTAAAAATCCCTCTGTTCACGTCTTTTTAACGTCAATTCTTTTTTTCTTCACACAACTTCGTCCATCACTTTTTGTTTGTGCAATCAACTGCAACACCTTTGAGGAGAGACTGTGCGAAAGTCAACATTTGTATGATTTATCACCCCCCTACAAGTCACTCTCTCAAATTAACACATTTTTAGTTTCAATTATTACAAATTTCAGCCCATGTAGCCTATGCTAAAATACACTATAGAATCAACATTGTGTTATTTTTTAGTGCCTCCACTGCCTCACTTGAGTGACAACTGCTAAGATACTGTAATGCACTGTCTATGGAATTGAATTCAAAATGCTTCCACACACTCCTTTTCAGATGGTTAAGTGTCATGATTACCTATAACAACAATAGCTTAAGGGGACAGCAATGGGCCACACACATTTTTACACTTTGGTTTGTGTACACAAATGAGATATAACGTGTTAAATAGTGACCTTCAGAGGAGCTGGGAGACATCTCTTATTTATCTTTGGACAGAGCATGTCTAGCTGTTTCCTCCTTTCCCATTTTTTTTATGCAAAGCTAAGCTTATTGGCTGCTGGCTGTAGCGTCATACATGAAGGGCCAGATATGTGAATGGTATCTTCTCATCTAACTCTCGGCAAGCAAAGCGAAGAAGCGTATTTCCCAAAATGTAAAACAAATCCTTTACGATGCACACGTGGTATTACTCCAATGGTACTATACTTTGCTTACATTCTGTTGTCAGCTGTCCCTTTTATTTTGACCAACCTTTGTGCATTACTACAAAGGTAAATTAGACATGGTGTAGACATGAGAAACACCAATGCCAATGTAAAATACTGAGTCCAAAATGCATGACACAAGATTACACCACGCTCCTCCCAGCCACCGAAACACACACACACACACACTGCCAACAACAGAGTACACAGTCATGCATGCGCTCATACACACAGATACACAGGGGCTTTGGGTAAAAACTAATAAAAAAGCCTGGTAGAATAGAAATGTTTTGAGCCAAATCTTTAAATTGATAAGATTAGGAGCACATCTCAGGTCATCTGGCAGGCTGTATCGCATTTTTTGGAGGCAGAGAGACTAAAAGCAGCTTCACCAAATTTTGATTTAATTCTTGGAACAACGAAAATGATCAGAGAGATCTCCGGGTGATCAACAGTAAACAAGTTAGAAATGTATTGTGCGGAAGTGCAATCTTAAAGTAAATTCAGGAGGCTTGAAAGGATCCAACTTAAAGGTCTAAGCATAGGAGTGATGTGCTTAGTGATTTATGTTGCAGTCTGTGCAGCAGCGCCACAGTCTACTGGGGGGAGACCAGAGAGGAGGGCATTTCAATAAATATAATATACGAATACGCTGGACACCGATGCATGTGCAAAGTAAAATGAGCATATTGAGCATTAGAAAGTTTTGGAACTTATATACCATACTTAGAGTTTTTATCGATTGCTAAACAACAGTGGGCACAACTGAAGCCACATGTGCAAAACTCTAACCACAGTCTGCACAGCAGCAGTTCATGTGGACCAAAGTCTAGTTTGTTTTTCATTGCTTGAACACAGTTTTCAAAACTCTACACACTTATCCCATGACTTTTACCACAACATGCACAACACTGTGGATTTACAGCACTTTGTTCAAATGCTAACACACTGCTGTCAAAACTGATAACCACACATTCAAAGCAGAATAGATTTCAGTCTGGTGCCTATCAAACACTGCTGACTACAACTTTAGCTGAAAGCCTAAGCAGGTTTCTTGTTTTAGACTAGTTAGTTAACATATATGGTATTTATATAGAGAAAGTATATAAATGTATGTATATGTATGTATACAAACATAAAATAAGAATGAAACAGTTATACACTGTACCGTGAGAGAGAAACCGGTAAAAGAGCAAAGATACCAATATGTCCAGGTAAGATGTCTGAGGTTATATACACAGCTATAAAAAAAAAATTGAAAAACACTATATCTTTACTATAGTAACACTGCGTTCTTGCTGTTTTTCAGAAAGTAATGGAGGTGAAAGCAATGGAAACACCACATTCATTTGTATTTAGAGATGATGCAGACATCCAATGTGATGAAGAAAACCTACCTATTTCCCAGTAATTCCATAAATGACTAGAGACAATGTACTAAAGCAAACTGCTGATTTCCATTCCTTCTTTTTACCTTACGTAAAAAAATTGTATATTATACAATCTATATCTTTTCTATAAAGAAACTATTGAGTAGTGTGAAGTCAGTCAAATTGTAAAAACTGTAAAGATGAATAGTTTGTAATTTCTGTATTGGTGTTTGACGCTAGTGTTTTTACTCTAGGGTCAGATGTACGTACATTTGCGAATGTAGCCTTATCAGCGCCATGGCCAACCTGCAGAAAGCGCACACTGTGATACTTCAGTTAACGTCGTATTTACTAAACCTGCAGTTCATCGGGTAATCAGCGCCTTTCTCTGCCCACTATGCCGTAAATTGCACTGTAGCAAAGTACTGGTGCTATGATACGGCTGAGTGCAGACTGCGATATTCCCACTGCTGATGCTATGACTGTTTGAAATGATCCTGATGCCAATATTTGTAATGTAGCGAGGAGTTTAACAACTGCTGGAATGGAATGTGAATGCTGAGTCGGAGATTCAATGTCATCTTTGATTTCTTCCAGTAACTGTAATATTGCATGGCTGCTTACAGTTTTTCTCAATTGCTAAAGCACAATTTCTGAAACCTTGCTCCATTTTCTGAAAACATTAAACACAAAACCTCATCTTCAAGCACTATTTACAAAACCATTGACTCCTCTCGCAAAATGAAACTTTCGCCTCAAAACAGTTTTACCTGTGTTCAAAATCAAACACTGCTCTCAAATCATAAACAAAGTGATCAAAATGATATACACTATCAAGCAGTCAAAAAATAGAAAACAAATTGTTCTCAGGGAGAAGTACATTTTTACAGTTTTTTTCAATTGCTTAAGCACAATTTTGAAAACAGGGACAGTCTTTTTCAAAACACTACACACAATTAGCACAACCACACACCCAATTAGCAGAACACCTCAGACACTTTGCAAAATGAAACACTCTTGCAAAAACTATACACTAATTTATAAAAAACATATTTTTTTACCATATGAAACACACATGTTTCATTTGACTTAATCCTGTTTGAACCAGTTACGCACTGCTGTTGCTAACCTAAAACACTTTTAGCAAGTCTACTTCTCAGTGATTAGAGTACTGTAAATGAAGTACACAGAGAAAGTGCAAATTTACAATAAGTTCACCACACACTACACAAGACCAATGCTGCAAACTGAGGAAAATATAATTTATTTCTCTCCATATACCCAAATCAGTCAACATGGAGAATCACAACAAAACATGTCCCAGTTTTCATGCTACTACAGTAGTGTGCATAACACTGTTAGCTCAGCAAACAACAGACAAACATAAAATACGGTATCCAGTACAGGTTACAATCACAAAAATACACAGAAAAATACTAGACATTATCTCTTCGCCTAGCTGGATCTGACCAGAGAATTTCATCAACATCACAGGCAAACATCCTCATTGGCAAGACAACCGTCTTGAATGTTGAATCCATCCTTGCACAGCTGCGGCGTCGACTTGGTCACAGGCGTCCTCCATGGCCTCATTGAGGGGTACCTGAGCCTGGGGCCGGAGATTGTAAACCCTCGCGTGAATATGGGCCCCCTTCCTCCTTGTCGTTCTCGACCCTCAATCCTCAAATGTCACAGGGAGGGGTATCAAAAGTGCTGATATGGTGCATACAATGAGCAGCTGATTACTGTAACTGTAGACAGATTTTCTTTTACCTGTTTCCTTGTCGAAATGTCCTCATGACAGATGCCACTGTATATCTATTAAGATTTGGCTGAATTCTTAGTCCAGCATCCCTCAGCGTCAATCCGTGGTTCACAACATGGTCCACTTGCGCAACTTTCATATGATAAATTTGGTCCTCTTCTTCTTTGAGCAAATTCTCCAGCTTCAGGTCTTCCTCTCCCTCTCCCTCTTCCTCTACCTCTACCTCTACCTCCCCCTGGCCTCTACCTCTGGGTGGGCCTCTTCCTCTTCCTCTAATGTATCAATGACATCATGATACATTTCTGTGTCAAATGCATACAAGTGTGTTTAGTGTTTTGCAAATCACTGTGTGATGTTTTGCAAAAAGTGTGAAGCTGACAATGTGCTTACAGTTGTGCAGATCTAGGCTAGTGTTTTGCTCCTTGAGTGTAATGTTTTGCTACTTGTGGGAAAGTTTTAATTTTAGTGTGTAAGCACTAAAACTTTTTTGTTTTTGTTCTTCCTCCTCCTTGTACCCCTATTTTTACAGTACTGTACCCTGCATCTCACAAACTTGTCCTTTGTCTCTGTGATACTGTAATTCTTTTTCTTTGTTGATATGAACAACCAGTCAAAATCTATTGAGCAGTCAGTACAATGTTCAGGGTTTGCTCTCTGAACTGGCTTATATTGGTTGTGTCATGTCATTTGAAACAGGTGAAATCAATTTTGAGTGGTTGTGTTCTATCAATGAGATGTGTTCTCTATTTGTATTTGATTGTTGCCACTTGTGTTGACCAGTATGGATGACATGTGCATGTGCAGAATGTGTTTTGAGAATGAGAATGTGTTTACAGTTTTGCTGAAAAGTTGAAGTGAGATCTGCAAATTGTGTTTTACCATGTTAAATGGTTTAAGGTATTGACAACAGACTGCACAATTAGCTAAATGAGCTCAGGCAACTGAGAACTTTGTTCAGCCAATGGGTTTTAGTGTTTTAGCAATTGAGAAAAACTGTAAGCTGTAACACTTAATGATTTCGTGTTCACTCAACCGAAAAAGTGTGATCCTTGTGGCAAAAATATTTTCAGCTTGTCTCCTTGGCCTATGTCTTCATCTTGCTCGGATTACTGCTGCCATTTCACCAGGAGGCATATGCGAGGAAACCCGCTTGCGGCTGGTTTACACCTGCTTTTAAGAGGTGGAGAATTTTCACCGCAAAATAGAAGCACGCTTTCACGGGCGGTTTTTGTACATACTGCGGAATACATAATAAGGCGCACTTTACGCTTCCCCTCCCATCTATTTATGGGAAATTCCCACTTTCCCCTTGACCCTCCCATGAATGCATATGCATGACACGGAAAAGCGCAATTTGCCATTTTCAGTTCCCGCGACAGGCAGTCTGTGCTTTTAAGAGTGTTAAGTGTTAAGAGTTGTGTTGCTTGGAATGAGTTTTGCAGGTGATGTGAACTGTTTCGCTCAGGTGATAGTGCAGACTGTAGTTAGAGTTTTGCACAAGTGGCTTCAGATGTGCCCACTGTCGTTAAGCAATCGAAATTTTTTTTAATGCTATCATTAAAGTCACTCAGCGTTTTCACTGCACTAACACTACTGTTCTGACATTATACGCCAGGGGGGCTTTCATATTCAGAGCCTGCATCAATTTCTCTGGATTAGACTGGAGGATGTCATCTTGCGATACACTAACCGTATCAGACTGAAGCATCCTCGGGGGAATTGTAAACTTCACCGGCTAGAATATATTATCTACTCGCCTGATGATTTACTGTGACAGGTGTTCTGTGGTCAATTCTTTGCTGTTACACTCTCAGAAAAATACTTCAAAAGTTCCTCTCACGCTCGATTGGCACAACATCCTTTGATTGAAGTTGAAGGGTGAAAGGCCACTCCTCTCTTTTGGGGCCTTGAGATATTTTTCAACTCTGAGAGAGAGAGATGGAGCACTGAAGAAGACTGATTTATAAGCTGCTGTCACTATAATTAAGTTAATAGCCAAATTAAGCAGTGAGAAGCAAATTACCACCTGACTCTGCAGTCCCCCTCATCTCTATGGAGCTTTACTGTTTTGGTTCAGTCTCTGCGCTCTCATCAACTTTATTTCCAGCCACGTGCAGCTGTTTGTTATTGAAAAAAGCTCTTTCAAACCCAATATATGCTAGCTACCCAGCACCAAACTGAAAAAAGCACTAGCTGATGAACATAGTGGAGTATTTAGCAACTAAAGAACCAGATATTGGATGGGTGGGTGGCTGAGCCTTTCCAGCCCTTCTGTCCAGCCTCCTCATCATCAGTGCATTATCTATTGTGGTTCATCCAAGGCTGAGATATAGACACCAACATAATATGACTGATAATGTCTTCATCCATTACATTTTCGGAAATGGAATTCCTCTCTGCAGTCATCAGCTACAATATGTAATATGCTTGCATGGCTTCAGCCCCCAACAGCAGCCAACAATGAGTTGTCTGCAGTTAAGTGAATTTGACGAAGCAAATCCTGAAATCTAACAGCAAAACAAGAAATTGTGATGCGGTTTCAAGACATTTTTAATACCAAAATCATAAACATGTTCACTCCAGTGTTCTCCCATTCATTTTGTCCATCCATTCATCCATCCATCCATCCTCATCTGCTTATTCGGGGTTGGGTCATGGAGGCAGCAGCACCAGCAGGGGACCCCAAACTCCCCTTTCCCAAGCATTCAATTTCAGTTTGTTGTTAATATATTCCAAGTTGTTTTTTCCAATTAATCTCCATTTACCCCCTATCTAAGCGCACTGCCTTGAAGATGGTTCCCTCACTGTCAGACACTTTCTGCATGTTTCTTCCATGTTTATTTCCTAATGAGTGTTTTTTGCTTTCCTTGCTCTCTTTTGTGATGTAATATTGGGGGTTTGTTGTCTTCATTTATCAATCCAAACATACTGACACTGTGAAGACCTTTGCGGATGCGATTAAGGGCTATTCTTAAACTTTATTTAATTTGACTTGCTGCAAACTAAACTGGTGTTGTTTAAAAAAAAAAAAAATTGGACTAGATGCAACTTTGATGATTATAATATTGGTCATTCTACATCCTCTCTCTTTCCCTTGTGCTGTTTTGTATTCCCCAGCAGATGACAGAGAAAACAGGTGCGAAGCTGAACATGGTTGGCCAACAACAGGTAAACAATCTGTTCGGGGTCCTCTCCAAGGTGTTTTGGAAAACTACCACTCTTCAAAATTGCATGTGAATACACCTGCAATTTACACAAATAATAGTCTTTAATTCCTCTTTTCTGATACTGAGCTTATTGTGGCCCTCACCTAAAACAATGCAACATTACACTTGAAGAAGGTGTTTTATGTTTTACAGTTTTTTACGATTGTTTACACACTAAAATAAAAATTTTCACACAATTTGCAAAATTCTACTCCAATGAGCAAGACACCTCCACAGATTTGCACAACATTACACACAATGTCTGCTTCACCCTTTTTGCAAAACATTACACACAGTGATTTGTAAAACTCTACACACATTTTCACACCTTAGACACAGATAAGGATTGTGAGGTTACTTCCTTGTCATTACAAAGCACCGGATTGCCAATTACCACACTAATGAACAAATTGGATAAACACATCTACCAGGTGTGGAAGCACACATGTGCTAATTTGAAAACGCAGCACTCAGGTGTGCTATAAAAGGCAGCAGGTGAGTTCACCTGTCTTCAACAAAAATGGAAGGAGTTAGAAGAAGAAGAAGAAGAAGAAGAAGAAGAAGAAGAAGAAGAAGAAGAAGAAGAAGAAGAAGAAGAAGAAGAAGAAGAAGAAGAAGAAGAAGAAGAGTGAGAATGAGAGGGGGAGCTCAAAGAGGAGATGAAGGCGGTAGAGGAAGAGGAGAAGGAGGAAGAGGAGAAAGAGGTAGAGGAAGACGCCTAGGTAGAGGAAGAGAAGAACCTGAACAAAGAAGACGAGGACCAAATTTGACTCGAGAAATCCATGCAACACTTATTGACCATGTTATCAACCATGGACTGACACTGATGGAAGCTGGACAAAGAGTTCAACCAAATCTCAACAGAAATACTGTTGCGTCAGTAATTCGGACATTTCATCGAGAAAACAGGTAAGCTAACCACACAGTATAAATTGAAACTGAAGCTTGTATAATCAATATTGTTTATTGTGACATTTGACTGTAGGCTGTCATATATTTATAAATTTATTTATTTATTTTTCTTATTTTTTTTTTTACATAGGATTGAGGGTCGAGGACACCAAGGTGGAAGGGGCCCTATGTTTACTCGTGCACAAGAGGCCGCAATTGTGAACATGGTTTTGGCCAATAATTGTATCAGGCTACGAGAAATCCAAGCCAATATCATCAATGATGACAATATTTTCAATAACATCCAACGAGTCTCTCTGTCAACATTAGGTCGATTCCTAAAGAAAAATCAAATATACATGAAGCAACTGTATCGGGTACCATTTGACAGAAATTCAGAGAGAGTGAAACATCTGCGCAATGAGTATGTGGAGGTATGCATTGTTCATCTGACTATGGTGTGGTATCATGCACTGCTCATAATGTTCTGTCACAAAAAATATACTGTGCTATAGATATTGAATAGCATCCTATTTTCTTGTGTTTCAGAGAGTCTTGCAAATGGATGCTGCTGAAATTCAACATGAAGAGGGAGAAATGTAATAGGGCACTGGGCAATCACTAATGTGCCAGGGCAACGAGGGGGTAACATCACCCTTTACGCTGCTATCACACAAAATGGGGTCCTCCACCACCATGCAAATCTGGGACCCTATAATGCAAATCTGATACTTGCATTTCTTGACCGATTGCTTGAGATTGTCACCGCATTACACCAAGTGGACCAGATGCGGTACATTGTCGTTTGGGACAATGTCCCATTCCATCGGGCTGCTCTGGTCCAGAACTGGTTCCATGATCACCCTGATTTTGAAGTTTTATATCTTCCCCCATACTCCCCCTTCCTGAATCCTATAGAAGAATTTTTTTCAGCGTGGCGTTGGAAGGTATATGACCTGCGGCCTTATGACCGTTTGCCCCTCATTCAGGCCATGGAACAGGCATGTGATCTTATTGAAGCAGCTTCAGTGCAGGGGTGGATTCGTCACACAAGGCGATTCTTCCAACGGTGCCTTGCCAATGAAGACATAGCCTGTGATGTGGATGAGATTTTATGGCCTGATCGAGCCAGACGGAGAGACGAATAGTTACAGTATTCTTGTTGCTTTTACTGTAGCTTTCTTTCATTTCTGTTTACTTTTACTTTTTCTTAAGAGTCAAAGTGTATGTACTGTAATTCATGCAGTAATTTTTATTTGTCTACAGATTTTATTTGTTTACAGTAATTGATATCATTGTTGGTTGATGACTGAAACTGATTATGGTAGAAATACTGTAAGTATTGAAATAAATACTTGAAATATTCAGTCTGCTGCATCAAGTGTTGTGCAGTGCTTGGTAAGGTTATAGTTGGCCTACAGTATTTGTGTACATTCTCCTTAGATCTCAAAACAAATCATGAATGATGTTGTGAGTTTCTCACTATTTTTGTCACCTAAATTATCTCTTACATAAGAATGTCTGGCCAAAAATCTAATTGCCTACTTTTTTTTTTTTTTACAAATGTGTTTTTTATTTATCACAGCAGTGTGAAACTGGCTGCAATAGTGTATGATCATTGACAAATGTGTTGGTTAAAATGAAAACTAATAGCATTTTTACAAATGTGTATATGTTTTGACTGAAGTGTGTATTTTTTGACTGAAGGGTTTCATTTTGCTAACAATCTAGGAATTTTGCAAATTGATTGTGGTGTTTGGATAATTGTGATTATATTTTGACAAAAAGAATCCGGTTTTCAAAATTGTGTGTAAACAATTGAAAAAAAACTAATTATTGTCAACAAATCCTATGAAAAGACCCAAATAACATTGTCATTGTGAGTACTTTCCATCTATTAAATCCTATTCATAACATCCGGTAAATACTTCAAAAAACACAGGTCATCAATATTTAATTTCATAATTTTAATTCAAAGAAAGGTTATTTCCTTAAAGAGCTGGGCACTACATTTTTTGGCAAACATTACTCAAAGGAGAAAATAGTGCATTTGCTGGGGACTATTTTCAGCTGTGGATTAACACACATTGGTGTGCAGGTCAGTGTATTAAAGCTGTGGTAGGCACTTTATTTTAGTGTTGTTGGGAAAGAATTCCATAATCTTTCAGCATATTGTAATTCAAGTGCGTGGTCTGAGAGAAAACTGGACTTCAGCACCTCCTCTTGGCTCTGTATTTAGGCTTCAGAAAATCTAGCCATCACGGGAGACTTTGGTCAATCACAAGTCATTTCAGAGAGACAGAGCATTCCTATTGGCTGTTCTGCGTATGCATTGTCCATTTGACAGAGAGAGGAGAGGGAGAGCTGCCAATTCTGGCCTTTTTTTTCATTCTACCCACAGTGCCCACAGGAACATGTCACCCAGTGCAACAACTTATGTGTTTTTAATCGTTTTTGGACAAAAATGGGGGTTTATGACACAGAAGATTATGTTAAGTTATGTCAGACAATACTTGTTAGTAGAATCAATTCATTGTTAGTTTTGAAGATTATTTACCTGCTGCATCACATTATCTTTCATTTAAGTCACATTTAATGTGCAACAGGAGAGCACACTTAGTTTATTAGGTGCATGATTTAGAGTTCCTCTAACGGCTGTACAGTACCGCTGTCTAATCACATGAAATAAATTGCTAGGCGTCAGCTAGCCATTTGGCCGGTAAGTTAATTAGACGTTAATTATAAATATTAACTTCATAGTACTTAAACATGCATATGTGGAGCAGCGATCCCAGCTGACGCGAAAATTTTCATCTCAGTTCTTCCCTATTTGCTGAAACTAGAAGATAAACATTTTAAAAATGAAAGAAGGGATTTATTTGTGGCGGTAGTGGGTGGACAGCTGATATAAGGATTATCAGCATGCTGTGTTAGGACAATAAAATGAGTAAAGATTGGTGGAAATGCGTTAACAGTTTGCAAAGGGGTCAAATATTATCACAAATTCATAGCACTACCATGACAAATGTGATAGTGTTATAAACTGTAGTGAAGCAAATATAATGAAACCAAAATAACTATGGCTTTAGATAATGAATAATTTGTAGAACTGTAGGATTATGAGCCTTAGAGAGATAGAAAAACACTTTTAAAGCTGTACTCTTGCCCCTGAGTTTGGCAAAATCCTCCTCTAACCTGCAGAGTCTTACTTTTTGTGGACAGAAAAAGAAGGAAAGAGGCAGAGGTCATTGACATTCTGCTGTTCAAATAGCCTGTGTGACATGATGTTTTGTTACATTTGTCCAGACATTACATAACACTGTGCCAGGAAATAGGTTACATGTCTTTGTTAGAATCCCAGCTGTACCACAGGGCGTTGCACAGGTGGCAATATCTCCCACCAAACTACAAATGTTATTTCTCTTTCCTCTCCAGCAATTTATTTTTATTCTCTCATGCTCGACAGTCATTTTGTTGTGGTTGCCAAACAGTGCACCACTGAGTGCTTTGAGAGACTTTACCTACTCATTATATTACAAGATGCCAGGCACATATAAAGAGAGATGTTCTCAACTGTGTGTGTGTGTGTGTGTGTGTGTGTGTGTGTGTGTGTGTGTGTGTGTGTGTGTGTGTGTGTGTGTGTGTGTGTGTGTGTGTGGGCGTGCGTGTGTGCGGTGCATTAATGGTTTTTGATATTGAGTAGAAACTATGCAGCGTAACGTAAAGAAAACCTGTGGAGAGTGTGTTGCCCGAAGAAGTGGTGTACTGTGCTGCGCATTTAAAAGATTAGAACTACTTTTATGTAGAAGTAGTAGATGTGTTAGTTTATAGTATTTTATGTAAGAAATTAACCATCTGATGATCTGTATGCAATTAATGCCACTCTTAATGACAAAAATAACATTTAACAACAAAAAGTTAATGGAATAATGACTATTCATCTAAGCAAAGAGAGAACACTCACTAAACATGACTAACAAATCAGAGAGGATGACTATGATTGATGCTGGTCAGTGTAGATTATTTGATACAGTTTGTTAAGTGAGTCAAACTGTAAGATGCTAACAGAATCCTAAATGCACACTACCATCAATCAGATTGTGTTTTGCCACAACATGCATGTGTAGTGGGGTTTGCATGTGTGCAGAACTTTAGGTATTCAGCCCTGCACTGTCTGCTCTTGAACACACCTCCCTAGTATCAAATTAGCTCCACCCAGACCAAACCCCCCTCATTAGCTGAGCTTATTTAAGGCATCTCTGCCATCATGGCTTCCTCTGGTGTTCTCTGCCTGTCAGTTGCCACATTGGACCCTCTGTACCTGCGCTGTAACATATTTCTTGGTCTACTGAGCACATGGTGTAAGGTAGGAATAACCAGCAGTAAGTTATGATGCACATTCATGGTAAACCTGTTTTTTAATGTGTAAATGTTTTCTGACTTGAAGGTTGTCCGCTGCTGTTTTGCCTTTTGTTTATTTATTTTTTTATTTTGATTCATTTAGTACGTCGTTATTAAAGTGCCACCAGGTGACACTCCCTGTTTGGTCTGCTTGTGTTTTTTATATGACCAACTGTTTTTATATCTTGTTTCCTTTTTCAGTGGAGCTAGAAGCCAGCTTGTGGCGGAGGCGAGGCACGCTAGTGTGGGTCCGCCTCCAGTTTGTAGTGATAATAGCACTTGGACACGATTTGCGCTGACATGATTTGCAGTGAACTGGTTCGCAGTGACTATGGATTGCAGTGAGCACATGTGGTGGGTAAGTTGATGCACCCCTGGAGCACACCCTGAGTTAGATTGCCTATCCACAGCTGGCCTCTGCCTATCCACAGCTGGCCCCTGCCTATCCACAGCTGGCCTCTGCCCATTTCCACTTTTCATTTTGGGAATTGTTTTAAAAAAGAATTTACCTTTTTTAAATTGTCAACATTGTAATAAACATTTCTCTTTTCCACTTAAATTTGATTATCCTAATTTGATTCACCTTTCTAACCACCCTCTTTTTAGGCACTTCCAGTCTTTAACCATTTAACTTTCAATAAATAAGTTTCTTTTTGGAACCACGTCTTTGTCTTGCTTCAGTTAACGAACCTGTGTATCTTTTGTATAACTGGGTATTAAGGTAAAGCATATTTTGGGGTGAAAGTCCCCAGGTGGCGTTGTCAGATAGTTAGATTCTGGTGGTGGTTACTCCTGTGGAGCCACCGCACCTTGCCACACATGCATGAAAACAGGCACAGCTCTTGAATAGTTACATTTTGCTAAATTAAGGAGATGTCCATGCATTAAAATTACTTCCACAGATCAATAAGTACTCAGACTCCGATATATGAATCATGTAGAACTGGAGATATTAGCTTGAAACTAAAACCCTCCAATTGACTACCTGGCAAACACTAACCTGACTTGGGAGTCTGCATCTTTGGGGTACGCTCTTGTTTTACAGTCAAGGCTCATAGGTGAAAGACAAACTCCCATATATCCAGGATGTATTCGTGACCTATATACAATAATATATAGAGCGCTTCTAGAGTAAAGCTGTTGAGTTACCTGAGAACTTCTCTATATACTCAAACTATCTTGTGTAAATAATCTGTTCCATATTAATGGGAGTCGTTTCTTGCCTGAGCCACTTCCTGCCAGCTGCTAGTCTCCTTAGCAATTCGTTTGATTCCATGTGTGTTGAAGTGTTTGGGCAAGAGACGGAGACACAACAGTAAGGAGAGAGAGAACGTCTTCCGACAACAGGGGCCTTTGAAGTTGACAGTGCCATTTAAAATAATTATGACAGGAAAGGAATGAAACATGAACATGTGGCTACATCTCAAAGACAATGGGGGATGAACCTGGATCACTTGTTTACTGGAGGGAAATCTGTCTCTCTTTCATGATTTCTATTGATCTTTCAATCAGACAAAATCACTGTAGTTGCATTGGAATCTTAATAAGTGTTTTTAGCACCCTTTGAGGCAAATGACAGTTCTCTCTTTATTGTTCACAGCTTTAAAAAAAACCTTGTTTCATGACTCTGAAAATTGCCACGTGTTTTTTTTTATTTATTCCACCCCCCAAGTAAAACAGAAGTAAGATCAATGAAAGTACCTGCTGTGAAAGTGCTGGAAGTGATAGGTGGTTATTAATATAGAGCACAGTGGGTATATACAGCATCAAAATATGTATCTAGTCAGGCACCTTATTCATATGCACACTAGATCCTGGGGCCTCATTAAATCATGTCTTCCTATTACAGAAGCAATTCCTTAACCCATGGCTGTGTCCTATCCTATCTCCTAAACCTGTTATCTTAACTTAAGAAATCCTAACTCTGTCAATTTGATTCTCCTATCGGCATTCATCCTTTCATTCCTGTATTCAGGGTTTGACTCCCCACATGGGAAAAGCATGAGGGATGTTTTAAATTTATTTTGGAGATGTTTTTTAAACTAATGTGCATTATACAAGTTTGTTAAGAAATTTGTGTGTGTGTGTCAGAGATATAGTGCTATAGATGTGAATGTAGCTGTGCAGTCTGTGTATATTTGTCGGTGAATAAATGCTACAACCCAACACAAGCCAAGTTCAACCTGCTGTTTAAAGTGAAGGAAGTTAGCCACGGAGCTAGCAACAACTTGGCTAAGGCTTACTGAATGTGGGCTGAGCTCTTAGGTGGACCAGCCATACAAACATAGCAGCAGTGCTGCTGCCATTTTTGGCAGTTATTTTAAATTTAGGGCAGGGTCTATGCCATATCAATTTAGGATTCCTAACTTGGGAAATCACTAGGTTAGGATGGTTCTGTAATCGCTAAATTCTTATCCAAAGATAAGATAGGATCTGTCCTAAATACAGATGGAAAACATGTTTCTGTAATACTAAAAATCCTAAATGCCTTCCTCAACTGAGATAAGATAGGATTTCAGACTTAGGAAGTTTCTGTAAGGAGGCCCCTGGTTACTATTAGTAAAGATCTTAGAGATTTAACACTAGAATGAGGAACAGTGATGTCACGGTGTACTCTGGAGTGCACTTTTACATCACTGCAGCCAGGGACGGACAATCTGTCCTTTCTGGAAAAGTCCAACCGATGGCTGTCGGCACAAAAAAAGTCTATTTAAAGCAATATTAACAGCCAACAACAGGAAGCGCTAATACAATTGCTTATATACTACGTGTAAAAATAAAACTGAAGAAGAGGAGTCGGCCTACACCATTAGACATGAGTTAATTTCACATCAGCAAATGCCAGGAGCAAGAAACATTATAAGCTGCCTTTATCCCTATCTTAGCGAATTGCATAGTCTGCTATCAACATGGGTATGCATCATGATTATGAAAATGATCGTGCCATTTAGTGCTGTTGAACTTAAAGTGTTTAATCATTTCTGCTAGGTTAATTTGAAACATTAAACGCGTTAGAAAGGAATCGTGGGTTGACCACGATTTCACTTGGTTGTATATGAGAGGTTCTAGTGAGCTCACTTTTGCTGCTAGGATGAAGACTATGGTATTAACTATGGTACCACTCTAAACATGCTACCAAACAGGGAAGGGGGCTAAATAATTCACCAAATGTAACCAAAAGTTTAACCAAAAAATCCTAGCTTACACCTTCTGTCTGTCTTCCATCAGAGTGCAGTTTTTCCTTGTCTTTCATATTTTTTTCATAGTTTACTATTGTGGAACTGGCAAAGACCTGGTGGTTGTTTGTGAAAGCTTCACAGACAACATTGATAGGGCCTAGTCATTTTCATCATTTCACAGCCTTAATATGAATCAAAAGTTTAATATGACATTGACAAAATATTAAATAGGTTATTCAATGCTAATAATTTAACACAAAGCAACACATGTTATATACATTTATATTTGAATAGTTATATAATAACTAACACTCTCAGTGTAGTTTTGGTCTAGGCCTACATAATATCGAATCCCCATGTTCAGGTACAGCAAGTAGCCTACTTTATCTCTGTGTGTTGTCAGTAATACTCTGTACTGTTTACAAGTTTGTGTAATTTGGGATTTCTGTAGCCAGTGACATTTCATTATTTGTATTTTATCTTCAATGCAATGTGGCATTGTAATGTAATGGCATTGTACATTTTTAGTTTTTATTTGAAGGCTGAGGCTTCATTAATAAACACAACCCCAGTTATCATCATTGGTTTTGAGATGTTACTTGCTGTGAATACCTTGTCTGATAGGCTACAGTATTGTGACATAGTATCAGGACATCCTGGCTAGTGTCTGTCGCGCACGGCTAGGAGCGAATGGCCAGATGATGGGCCTGTTTGGGAGAAAGTCCAGGGCTGTTTTTTAGCCCCAGTCCGTCCCTGACTGCAGCAAGGTGAGAGTCACTGGGTGAGACGTTAAGTGGAGGTCAGCAAAAACAAGATTTTCAGAGTGTTATAGGTGTCCTGTGGAGTTTTTGACAACTAGTTTTGTGTTATTCCACTGATCCACAGTTGTAAGTGGTAATGCGTTAAGAAACATAGAAATGCACAAGCAAATGTGGTAAAGAAGACTGCTAGCAAGGGAACATGAATGCAAACAAATGATTCTGCTTTGCCAGTGTTTTATGAGGAAGAAAATGCATTTGTTCTGTTTTTTGTTTTACTGTTTTTCAAATATCACAGTACAAAATATACAACAAACACAAACGGTTAAACATAATCCTATAAATTGTTAAATTGTGCACTCAATAAATCTGAAAGAAATGTATCTGATGCACTTACGTGTCACTGCAAATCAATAGGTTGAGCAGAAAGGTTGATTATGCTTATACTCTGATTATAATGGCCACACTAAAAGAAGGAAGGTATACTTCCTGCAAAGGTAAATTCAATATTTTCACTCTTGTTAATTAATAATTAGGTAAAGTTGTTTACAGTATTAGTAATAAGTGCTTTGCCCCACAATAATGGTGTACATATAAACATAATCAGAGATTCAAACTTCCAGTATTACAGCAGATAGATTTAACAATACTAAAATAGGACATTTAATTGACAAATTTCTTTAATTTGAAATACCACAGACAAAATAAAAAACGTCACTGAAGCTTAAATACAACTTTGGCAGTGCTTCTTACATCTGGAATATTCATCTGTATGTGTCCCTTTATGTCCCTTTCTGATTAATTATAATTACTATTTAAGCTTATCACAAAGTGTAGTCTATGTAGATTAAGCATAATAACACAACAAGGGAGCATGAAAAAAAATACCAACCTAACATTTTATCTAATTATGTTTGATTATATCCAATTATTTGAGGCAGATAATTCTTCACCACAAAAAAGAATCAATGGCTTGAAAAAAAGTGGTCTAAAACATCCTATTTTGCAAAAATTAAGGTAAAGCAAACAAATAAGATCCCGAAAGCTGCTCTGAGGAGAAATCAAGGGAAGCTAATTGAGAAAAGCAATTTATTTAGCCGATTTAAAGTTTCATAGTGAATTTAATTACCACTCAGTGAATAATTTCCTCAAGTTTTTCTCATTTCACACAACCAGGGCTGTAATTCTCAAAGTTAAACACAGTGTCATAGGTTTTTTTCTTCTAACCTTAACAAAGCTCATTATCCACTGCTTTCTCCTCCTCCTACCTCCTCTGGCTTACTTTACTTTCCTGCTCCACAGCTCATCTTGTTCACTGCAGCCAATTTAAAAGCAGCTTAATCCTGGAGAGAATACTGTTGCTGCTTCCATTTGCACTCCTGTGATTGATGTCTGGCAAGATCTAATCTAATGTGCGATGTTTGTATGATTGGCATCACACAGGTGTGCTCCTAATGCTAGTAGATGCACAAAGCACAGTTTACTTTGTGCTCACCGCCTGCTTGGAGAACATGTCAAGACTGCAAAACTAGCAAGAACTTCCTGATTGCTCTTGAAATCAGCTTGCAAATCAGGGTTTCTCTGGTTGTCCTCATCTTGCTCTATGTTTATCTTTTTTTTATCACAATGTTTGCAACAGCCTTGATTGGCCTAAGGGGTGGAGCTGTGACACGGTGTTTGCAGTTGTGAGAAAGCTAGCTCCTCTAAAAACACAACCGCTAATTACCCATGGGTCCTCTAAAGCAGTGGTTCTCAACCTTTTCAAGTTGTGACCGCCCCCCTTTCTCCCTTGACAACAAGAGAAAGAGAGCTGCAAACTGGTATATACATGCCTCCCCTGCTGATTTTGAGTGATTTATTTGTGAATTCTCTGATTAATACAGTGCCTTGCGAAAGTATTCGGCCCCCTTGAACTTTTCGACCTTTTGCCACATTTCAGGCCTCAAACATAAAGATATAAAACTGTAATTTTTTGTGAAGAATCCACAACAAGTGGGACAAAATCATGAAGTGGAACGAAATTTATTGGATATTTCAAACCTTTTAAACAAATAAAAAACTGAAATATTGGGCGTGCAAAATTATTCAGCCCCCTTAAGTTAATACTTTGTAGCGCCACCTTTTGCTGCGATTACAGCTGTAAGTCGCTTGGGGTATGTCTCTATCAGTTTTGCACATCGAGAGACTGACATTTTTGCCCATTCCTCCTTGCAAAACAGCTCGAGCTCAGTGAGGTTGGATGGAGAGCGTTTGTGAACAGCAGTTTTCAGTTCTTTCCACAGATTCTCGATTGGATTCAGGTCTGGACTTTGACTTGGCCATTCTAACACCTGGATATGTTTATTTGTGAACCATTCCATTGTAGATTTTGCTTTATGTTTTGGATCATTGTCTTGTTGGAAGACAAATCTCCATCCCAGTCTCAGGTCTTTTGCAGACTCCATCAGGTTTTCTTCCAGAATGGTCCTGTATTTGGCTCCATCCATCTTCCCATCAATTTTAACCATCTTCCCTGTCCCTGCTGAAGAAAAGCAGGCCCAAACCATGATGCTGCCACCACCATGTTTGACAGTGGGGATGGTGTGTTCAGGGTGATGAGCTGTGTTGCTTTTACGCCAAACATAACGTTTTGCATTGTTGCCAAAAAGTTCAATTTTGGTTTCATCTGACCACAGCACCTTCTTTCACATGTTTGGTGTGTCTCCCAGGTGGCTTTTGGCAAACTTTTAACGGACACTTTTTATGGATATCTTTAAGAAATGGCTTTCTTCTTGCCACTCTTCCATAAAGGCCAGATTTGTGCAGTATACGACTGATTGTTGTCCTATGGACAGAGTCTCCCACCTCAGCTGTAGATCTCTGCAGTTCATCCAGAGTGATCATGGGCCTCTTGGCTGCATCTCTGATCAGTCTTCTCATTGTATGAGCTGAAAGTTTAGAGGGACGGCCGGGTCTTCGTAGATTTGGAGTGGTCTGATACTCCTTCCATTTCAATATTATCGCTTGCACAGTGCTCCTTGGGATGTTTAAAGCTTGGGAAATCTTTTTGTATCCAAATCCGGCTTTAAACTTCCCCACAACAGTATCTCGGACCTGCCTGGTGTGTTCCTTGTTCTTCATGATGCTCTTCGCGCTTTACAACGACCTCTGAGACTATCACAGAGCAGGTGCATTTATACTGGAGACTTGATTACACACAGCTGGATTCTATTTATCATCATTAGTCATTTAGGTCAACATTGGATCATTCAGAGATCCTCACTGAACTTCTGGAGAGAGTTTGCTGCACTGAAAGTAAAGGGGCTGAATAATTTTGCACGCCCACTTTTTCAGTTTTTTATTTGTTAAAAAGGTTTGAAATAGCCAATGAATTTCGTTCCACTTCATAATTGGGACCCACTTGTTGTTGATTCTTCACAAAAAATTACAGTTTTATATCTTTATGTTTGAGGCCTGAAATGTGGCAAAAGGTCGAAACGTTCAAGGGGGCCGAATACTTTCGCAAGGCACTGTACATGAAAAAATATAATGCTTTGCTTTACAATTTAGTTGTAGCAGCTAGCCCCTAGCAACAAGCCCAGACCTGGGCATTGTACGGCCCCCGGGCCACATCTGGCCCTTTGGGCGGCCCTAACCGGCCCGCGGGAGGTCAATGGGAAGTCAGCAATCAAACGTAAATAAGTGTACGGAATACACCTGCATTGCTTTTATTTTGAAGGGGACTGTTTTTTGTTGTTGCTTTTTTTTTTTTTGTGCGAACGTATGCAGCTTCTTATTCTCTGGTTGCAAGTCGCAATTAAAAATAAGTAGAAGAAGAACTGCAATGTGGTCGGACCCACTGACATATATAAAATGGACCAACAGATCCCATTGCTCTGGACAGAGACCAGTGAAGGATATTAGAAGCACTTTTCCGGTGATAGCTGAGCGTTACTGTGATGTGAGCAACCTGTTTGAAAGTGTGAAGTCTTCTGGTAGCTGTGCCAAGAGAAATCTCAATCATTCCCAATCTTACAGAGACGGAGAGCGTAGGTATATGTAAGGTGATAACATAGGCACAGGCTAATTATTGCTAACTAAAATGCAAGTTAACATTAGTAATTAAACAGCTAATGTGAGTCGAAACTGCCTGCGAGCTTTTCCTGTACTATACGGTAATTCCTCTATTATGCGACAGTAAGTCGCTTGGTTATGACACAATCGTTTTTAACCTATTTTTACAAAAATGCCTGCTACGGAGCCATAACATGACTAGCCTTCAGACACATTTCTGTGTTCCTGATTTACACATGACGCTTTGAATGTAACACATGGAATGTACTAAACTCACACAGTAATGTAAAAACCATTTCCCAGTCTAGAATATGTTATTTCATTTTTTTCTCCCCAACCATCTAGCGACACCCAGAAATTATCTCGCAACCCCTTTGGGGGTCCCGGAACCCGGGCTGAGAACCACTGCTCTAAAGGATAAGGGGGTATGGCTAATGGATGGACTAATGGATGTGCTTTTAAAAATAGAATAGAGCTCTGCAATATAATAGCTATGTAGCATTCAAGGATAAGTGGGTCACGTTTCAAAGAATAAAATTACAAATTAAATGCAAAAACAGATACATGACTTGACATCAAAAAGGGAGAAATCTCGATCTTACCCCAGACAGATCCTGGTTTCCTCTGTTAGTTTGTGAGATACTTTATGTGGATTCCTGTTTTGCCTTCACTCCTGCCTTTCCAACAGCTATTCCTTAATCTGTTACCTTATATGGTGTGAGTTTGAGCACCTGATAAACACTGCTCAGAAAACACCAACTGACAACAAGTGCATTTCTTCTTATTACCCAGTTGTTTGTGCCAGACTCTCTGCTCCCAGGTCTTTCAGTTGGGGCACTCTTTTCATCAGCGTCTCCTTCTTCCAGGCCCACTTTCAGAGACGTACCTGATTGAAGGCCCATTTGATCTCACGCATACTTGCACAAAGGTGTTAGTGACAGGTTGACGGTCATTGCAACCAAACTATCCGTCATCTGCCTCTCAGGGCCAAGCTCTTCAAGCTGACAGCCCAGTTTGCGGGTTCCGTCAGCATCACAGAGTGGGTCAACCCCTTCACATTCAATGCTCGGTTTGTGCATCCAATACATACATTTAAAGTCACGCTTGTCAGGACGAGTTCTTCGTCTTCTGCCTCTAGACTGCCACCCCTCCCCCTGGCTCGTAAATGGCCAGCCAGGCAACATGGTCAAACTGCTCCTGGGTGTTCACCTTCAATGGAAAGACCCTCAGAGTCTGGATGTGTGGGGTATGGACCTAGGGAGAGGGTCTGGGGTCTGGCCCAAGAGTGCTGCCTGACTTGATGGGAGTAATAAATAACATGTGAAACTGTAATCTTTAAAGGAAAACGCCGACTTATTGGGAATTTAGCTTATTCACAGTAACCCCCAGAGTAAGACAAGTTGATACATACACTTCTCATCTCCGTGCATGCTGTAACGCTGTCTGACGGCTCCAGCATTAGCTTAGCCCAGCACAGATCCTGCAGGTAACTGGTTCCAACTAGCCTACTGCTCCGAATTGTGACAAAAGTGACAAAATAACGCCAACATGTTCCTGTTTACATGTTGTGATTTGTAGAGTCACAGCATGTACAAAAAACAACGTAACATGAGACACAGCCATCTTCTATCCGTAAACAAGCCGGGAACTATATTCTCAGACAGGCTTGTTGTGAGCATATCACTCCGCCCAAGTACTATATTCTTCCGCCTGAGAATATAGTTCCAGGTTTGTTTACGGTTAGAAGATGGCTGTGTCTCATGTTACGTTGTTTTTTGTACACGCTGTGACTCTACAAATCACAACATGTAAATAGGAACATGTTGGCGTTATTTTGTCACTTATTCGGAGCAGTAGGATTACTGGAACCATTCACCTGCCTTTTCTGTGATGGGCTGATGCCGCTGGAGCCGTCAGACAGCTTTACAGCACGCACGGAAATGAGAAGGGTATGTATCGACTTGTCTAACTTTGGGGGTTACGGTGAATAAGCTAAATTCCCAATAAGTCGGCATGTTCCTTTACATTTTCTGTCCTAGTGGTTGTGCTCCAAATTTAGAAGATGTACTTTATTAATCCCTCATTGGGAAATTTGTCATAATTAGTGGTGTTTTCCATATGTATTATGTTCACAGATAAACTGCTATTACACAACTACAACGCACCCACAACTTTCATGGGTTTAACTTGTGCATAACTACTTACAAGGCACTTCCTATTTGTCAAAGCCGGTGATGTGTGTTGCTACTATGGCAGAGAAAATGTACCTCCAGTCTGCCTGAGTGAGAACACAACAGGGAGAGGCTGCAGTGAAAACACGTGGCTGCACTGATAACAGCCCAAAAGTGCTGGTAGGGTTCACAAGAACCTTCACAATAGCATCCTGGAGAGGATTTGATTGGACTTTCACACAGAAGTCAAAACGTACTTTTAGGAGACCGTTTTTTTCCTGTCTGTATTGGCTCCGTTCTGATGCTTTCTTCCCCTATTTCTACTGTAAAATACTTTTCTTGTTTGCCTCTTGAAATTGCTTTTATAACTGAAAATGTGGCAAATGTAGTTTGGCAAATGGACAAAACCTTTCCAGTCACCCCCTACCCTCGGGCATACATACTGTATAATAGTTTGTCTTCCATATTCAACCCTCCAACAGATGTCTTCTTTAACAAGATAAAGATTGAACATTTAAACATGCATTTGATATGAAATTAAAAGCTACAATATGCATTTTTTGTTAGGTACTAGGTCTTCCCTCCTATCCCCTAAAGCTGGTGAGGCATCAGTACATTGTCACTCATCTTGATGAGTTGCCTCAAAACAGCATCTAGCCCAGGGCTGAGGTAACCAGCATATGTAAAGAGCACGACAGATGTAAAGGAAAGGGAAGGAACATGCAGAGTAATCCATTCTTTATTTCAGTATTTTCTCATGTTTTTGTTGGGCTTTGGCTGGATCTTGTGATAATTTACTTGCTATCTAATGTCAAATATATGTGTATTGTAGCTTTAAAATGGCATTCTAGCATAATCAGTGCATTTAAAATTACTATAAAATTAACGTACTTTAAAGTTAATATAAAGTAGCTAATTTGGTATTTGTTTTGAAAGTACTCCAACATACTTGACACTGACATCTTATATTATGCAACAAAATGTGTTTGGTAGGTCACCAGTGTCTTTTTTTTAGCCAGGAGTTATACATTATGTGAATTAAGATGACATAATGGGATCTCAGGGCAAAGTTTACAGTCTCTAAGCATGTTTACTCAAGGTTGGCTTGACTTGGACAGAAACGATATTTGTCATCTTTGGTCTCCACTGCTGTATTATCAATGTAAATCGTGTTCAGTAAATGTGCATACAGAGCCCAAATGATGATTTAATCCTACAGTAAGTGTTCCTGGATGATGCTGTGAATCCCAGTGTGAATGTTAAATTAAGTCTCAATGCTATCTTAAATCAGGCTCCATGCCAGGCGTCTTGTGGCCGGACAGTTTTTCCACACACTAACAAGAAAATGTGTATTTGGGCAGATGCTGCGAGTGTGCATGAATAATACACAGCATTTATAATGACTCCTGTGCTCCTGGCTGAAGTGCTGTTTGTGTTGCAGTGGGCGGTCTTGTGTCAACCAGTCTGACATAAGAATCATACTGAATTCTCTTCTGCACCGTAAAAGCTTTGCAACATTGTCTGACTGAAAATCTGAGCCTGACGTATTCACACTTGTACTGTAGCTACCTCAGACTGCATCGGTGTAGTTATGAATAATATTGCAGAGTAAATGGGAACTTTTCTGAAACCTGCAATAACTGATGTTTTTTTATGTGAACATTAACATTATAATTCATTTGGAGTTGTATTTCTGTCCACCTAATGAAATTAAGTCTAATATTCACTTTCTTTTAACTCTGATTTTGGTCTCTACCAACTCCTGAGGGGAATATCTGGCTCTGTAGCAGGTAAACGCTCCACTATGTTCACCAGCTAGTTGCTAACTTCTGTTTGGTGCTGACCTAGTAGTGTTCAGTGAGTGTTTGAGCTTTTTCACTGAAAACAGCTTCCTTCATGCTGCGGCCAAAAACAATGCTATAAGAGTAGTGAGAGTTAACTAAAACAGTACAGTTGCAGACCGGACAGCTCATCCAGGGGCTGCCAACTCCCCATGGTACTGGTACTTGGAGGGGCTAAAAATTACAGCAATAATTTGTTTCCATATAAAGTTTGCTGAGAAGCGGAAAGGATTTCTGTTCAAAATGTCCCTGACTATGACCATACAGTATACAATTTGAAGTAGTTTCACTGTGCATGTACATGGAAAGTTTGCTCAAATGATATTGTTAATGTCCTCATTTTAAAACTCTCATAAATTAAATAAATAAATGTTTTCCTTCAGAGGGTTGCTGAAATGTTAAATGTGACCCTGTTAACGATGGCCCTGAAAAGGCTGGCAGCCCTGGCTAAACAATGAGCCGGCCAAAAAGCAGAGTGGAGCTGCAGATCCCAGGTCAAATTGTTTTCACATTCTCATTTGATACATTGTAATTATAAAATTATGAAAAATATAAATTATAGCCATTAAACAATCTGTCATCCACAAATATAATCACCTCCCACAGCTTGTTAAAAGCCTATAAACATGTATATTCTAAATGAGAGTCTACAGCAGCTTTACAGGTTGTGAAGAATGACATCTTAGACACACTTTAAGCATGAAGCACTTTGTTGTTTTAACGAGTTTCACTTTAGACAAAAAAAACTTTGAAAACAGAAACATCAGATGAGACATAATGTCGGCCTTTAATGACATTTTGAAGACAACATTTGTTACCATGAATATTAACATTGATGAGAGCAGTAGGGAATGCTGCAACATTAACATTTATATCTTTCAATATCTGGCTTCTGATATTGATTGAGCTTTCAAAAACAAAAAAACAAGCATTATATTGTGGTGGTTTGTGTGTGTTTTTTTATTTCTTGTCTCAAAGCAGCTTAGACTGCTGCACCTTGCTGCTTTGAGACAAGCAAATCCCACCAGGACTAAGACTACTGATCGGAAAATCCTGCTTTCTTGTTTTTATCGGATGCAACTGCTGTCCAAATACTACTACATAATCAAAAAAATATAAAATAATATCTATAGGAGCAGAATGAAATATGTGACGCACATGCATTTCACATATGCCTATCTATTAGTTTTTGTAATAATATGACATTGTAGTGCCAGGACTTTATAAGCATTGTGTTTCTGCCTGCTCCTTCTCGAACTTATCCTTTTTTTGTACTAAATTCTGATTAATTTGTCTGTTTGTATTTTTATTTTGTGTTTTTATTTTGTTGTGTTTTTCTTTTACAACATTCTGTTGATTGTTTGAAATATAAATAAAGAATAGGATAACAAATAAAATTAAATATGGTACTTGTAAGTAAGTGATAGAATAACACGGCATTCATCTGCTTTCTGTTTAAAGGACAGTTGCACTGTTTTTGCATGTGTAGGCAGATTCAATTGCATTATCCTCCCAATGATTGCTGCTTTTTGTGAATAAATGCGAAGAGGACTAATGTATCATGCTGATTCATTTCACATGGTTAAAATGAAGGTGAGATGAGCTGTGCATAAGAATCAGGTGGTCTTGATTGAATGTTATGTTAAGAGACCTGAGAAGCAGCTTTTGCCCATTTATCTCCCACTGTAAATGAGTAGTGTACTGCCTCATTATAATTTACTTTCATGATTTCTTGAAGTGGGTAGTCAATTACATTATCTACAGCATATCTGAATTCCCATGGAGGGGTGAGTGTTTACTGAATTGCAGAGAGACCTCTGTGAAGTGTATTTAACAGCTGTGGTCCATCACAGACGCCATGTTCACACCTAAAATATGGGAAATCTGGAGTAGTGGGTTTGCTGGAAGAAACAGACCGAAGGATCCCCTTGACGCGTAGATAAGGGGGAGAACATAGACTTCACACATAAAAGGCTGCAGTCAGACTGCAGATTCAAACCATGGACCTCCCTTCTTCCCAGTGGTGGAAGATCACATCAAGTAACAAAAGTAAGTGTACTTGATCTGCAGAAAAATTTACCCTGTTATGCTGCAGCGAGTCAATGTGGAGCTAGCTTTACCTACTTTATATGCAGTTAAATAATATATTCCAGTGGCTCTCAATCTAAGACTCAGGCCCCTTTAAGGGGTCCCAAGATAAATCTATGGGGTCATGAGATGATTAATAGGAGAGGTAAGAGTTTAGAGGGGAAATCCTTCTTTGGTGGAACTGCTGGCAAATCATAGACATCTGAAACATGAAAAGGGCCCCAACAAGACACTGTTTTTTTGTGAGGGGTCACAAGCAAAAAAGTTGGGGAACCACTGGTTTGACTTTTAACAATGTGTTGTATTTTATAACCTCATTGTATGTTTTTTTAAATCTAAAAAGTAACTTGTAACTAGAGCTGTCAGATAAATGTAGTGAAGTAAAAATTAAAATATTTCTCTCTATAGTGTGGAGTAAAAGTATAAAGTAGCATCAAATGTAAATACTTACTGTCAGTAAAGTGGAAGTACCTCAGAAATGTACTTAATTTGCAGTACTTGAGTAAATGTACTTAGTTACTTTCCATCACTGTTTCTTGCTGTGAGTTGACCTTGCTGACCATTGAGCCAGAAGGCACTTGTTGACACAAATACTGTTGAACTATCATCAAATCGTTAAGATACAGGGGATGAGAAATTAGAAGGAATAAACACATCAAGGAATGGCATCTTCTCTAGACAGCTCTGGTGTGGGTCCGCCTTCATACAGAGTGTTTCACTATTGACCTCTCCCATTGTGTTGCTTCTGCAGTGGATAAAAAAGAAGTCTGAGACAATCAACAGAAACAGTCTTTTATGAATATTGATAATATGATATACAACTGAATATAGGGCAAGAGCAAACAATAGCATGAGACTATGAGACTGTTCCTTATCTTGTTGTGATGCTGTTATTAGTTCAATCACTTACTCAATCCTCAGTCACAAGGTGATACAATAAAAATGTTCTTGCTTTTCATGGCTGTTCATCATTTATGGACTGTGCTGCTGCCATGACAAAGGCGAGAGTTCACCTGCTCTTATTGTAATGTGTTTTCTAGTTAATTTAACCCGTACTGTTTTATTATAGCCTAGATGAATGGATTTTGATATATGCCTTAAAATGCCACCACAAAATATTGTAGTTTCACTAAACTAGCTAACATGCAAAAGGAAGCTAGGCTATACATTTATTATCATTCATTAAGATTTTGTAGTCCCACGTGCAAATTAGGTAATTGTCAAGAATTAAGGTCCTCCATGTTTCTGTCTGTCTCTATATTGTCCACTATCAAATAATATTAATGACAGTGATAGTTACAAGTTAATGTTTGGCTCTTAATGATTTAATAGGATATCCACGGTGGTATGGTGGTGACTTAGATTATGATTTGTGAATAGCCTACTTATATTAAATATGTGATATTTGTAAATATCATATATTTAGATTTGTTTTTAGATTTGTCCCTTTACAATTACCAGATGTCTTTTAGTGCTGTACGTGGATAATTAAACCAGCAGGTGGCAGCAAAGCTACAGCTTTAGTACGACGGGAGTGCTAGTGCACAAGTAGCCACGCCACGCCCTAGCTTCCACCTACATTGAGGGGCACCTGCTGATGAAGGCGGGATGTACCTGCCTGGTACGTACAGATGGATTGTGGATCTTGGAGTCAGGTCATTTGGAGTCCCTGAGCTAGCTACTTAACGTTTACCACCAAAACTGCCCATGTTCATCCAGCATCAACAGATAAATAAATCGTAAAAGCGCCAGTCAAATACACAGCATGGTTAGCAAGCCTTGCCCAAGCCACCGCCATACACACAATATCTGTTTCACCTGTTGCTACAGGGCAATGTCGACAGAGGCAGCCGAAGAGCAACACAGGAGCCCGACGGGATCAACTCCCGCTCGGACCTAACTAGCAACAGGGAGCCAACGGTAGCAGACTCTAGGAAAGAAACAAAGAATCACTTCAGAAGGTACAGACATTTCCTTTTCGTTTTGGCTACTTCCCCACTAACACAGAACGATCAGGGAACGTTAGTTTATGGTTCTCTAAAGGTTAGTTCAAACCATTTGGTTGTTTTTGGTTGTTATGGTTTGAGGTCCGTGTAACGATTA
This sequence comes from Perca fluviatilis, assembly GCF_010015445.1. Classification (NCBI taxonomy): domain Eukaryota; kingdom Metazoa; phylum Chordata; class Actinopteri; order Perciformes; family Percidae; genus Perca; species Perca fluviatilis. Next base: position 28,608,351 of record NC_053112.1, on the reverse strand, counting down.
TCTGTTCAATTTTCTAAGCACAAACGGACATTTGGAAAAACAGAAAAATGGGTTAAAATATCAAATTTTTCATTTTTTTTCACCTTGACAAATTAAAAAATTGGATCTTTAACCTGTTTTTCCAATTTTCAGTTTTTTATTCAGAGTATCAGAAATTGAGAAAATTACAAAATTGCGTCTGGGCTCCAATTATTCAATACTACCAAATAGGCTAAGTAGGCTATTCTCTCTCTCGTTCCGCCTAGCTACACCCGCCCCCCGCTCGAAACCATCAGTTGCAAGCACCTCTGACCCCAAAGTCTATCAGTTTTTCATTTTGGTCCATATGCAGTTAATGACCTGCATACCTAGAGGAAGAGAACCCATTTTTCTGTTTTTCCAAATGTCCGTTTGTGCTTAGAAAATTGAACTGATAAGTAGTCTATTACACTGACCGTTTGTTGTTCCTTGTATTTTATGGAGCGAATTGCTTAATTTGGTTCAGTATTGGTTGCTGCTGGATTTGTGTGATTTGGGAGTGTCCCCTAAATGTTGTCGATAAGGAATACTCTTGAAGGGTTAGGGTGGTATCTACTGCTGCTGTTGTTTCATGTAGCTGGTCTGGAGTGTGCACCTTTTGTCACCTGTGTTTATATATTGTGTGAGTCTGTGCGTTTCTCATCTGATCTTAATGCAGAGACATGTGTGCTGTAATATGTTTCTTTTTGGCAGCTGCATGTAGCTCCTATAGGATACAGGCCTACTGAATGAATGGCTGAGTGTTTCATCATGGGACTCCCTTTATCCGGGTGGGTTTGATTTTGCAGGACGTAATGAAAACGCTTTGCTCACTTGTACTTTCTTGTAATCATTATCTTTCAACCACATTTTAAAAGTTGAAGTTGGCAAACGTGTGTGTCAAGTGCACAAGTGGAGGGAGCATACATTCATAAAATCATATCGTATCTAAGTGTTCTAGCTAAATCATCCATGATTTGAGGTTCCCTAAATCCACTAGCATTGTTCTTGTCCAAAAACACCTTTCCACAGATCTTTTCTCCTTTACTGACAGACTTAATGCAATATTGACAGTAAGTTTATTTCTGATCATTTACTCTCAATTTCTGTTGCTAGGCAGCCCGTTGTTTACGTCCAGGTGTATTTTTCCTGAGAACGACTTGTTCTCCAGCCTGACAGCATGTGTCAAAGCCTGCACATAATAGAGAGGCAGGATCAGCACCTACCCTGTAGCTGAGAGTTTGGGTTAAAGACAAGCCTTAGGCCGGTTACACACTGGCTGCGTGGCGTGAGCATGGCGTTTCTATTGCGTGTCAGCTGCGTGGATTTTTCTATGGGCGTTTCTCAATCTCAAGAATGCAAAGTACGGACTTGTGTTCTTGGGGAGAACGTTCTGGTTGTTCTTGGAAGAATTAACTCGCAAGTTCACAAGCACAGAAAACGCTGTTAACAGTTTGAGACGATGCGTTCTTCCTGTTATTGCTCAACACTCCCAGCACAGAGGCTACCTGCAGGGCTCCAAAATACCAGCTAGAAATAAAAACCACAACAATATAACCACTTTGTATTAAAACAATCTCCAGACAAGAAAACCTCATAATGCTACAACTATTGCAATAATATTGAAAAATAAAACTAATTGAGCTTTAATTTTATTGTTATTATGGTTTAGCTCAAACACCCCTTATTCAAAAGAGTGGAACGTGATCCCTACTATTATTAGCATATAAGTTTAAGTCAGTTTAAATTAAACAAATAAATAGGCATATGCACTGGTGTGTCCTATGTGTTCCTATTAGTGTTATGTGGAATTATCATTTCTATATTATTGTAGTGCACTGTATATGCCCAGGGAGATGGAAATTAGAAATTCAAATGATAAAGGTTGGTGTCTCCCCTTTAGTCTACATAACATGTCATAGCATGTTACCACTTTATGTACAACTGTTCATTTATCATAAAGACTGAAACTCAACTTCTAATAAATCAGAAAACAAATACACCAAAAATATGAACTAAATACAAAATATAATGTAGGCTATAGCCTATGGCATAATTTAAACAAGTCTCCCGAAAAGAAATGGGTATATCTCATCACATGTGTGTGTGTGTGTGTGTGTGTGTGTGTGTGTGTGTGTGTGTGTGTGTGTGCTTGTTGAGTTTAACTCCAAAAAGACAGTTAACCACGTGTTGTGATATTTAAACAAATGATCCGAAACGGCGAAATAAAAGCCTCTTATTTACGGGAGCGGTCTAAAAGACCTCCGTCTTACAGTGGGGTCTCCGAGTGTGACTGTCCGAGCATTTTATGGAGCTCCGAAAACTTTGGAGCAAATTGTCAATTCGGCAAAGATTTTCGCAAGACTGCCTATATTCGAAATATAAACCGTTCATTTCTCGCCTAAAATGTTCTCAGAAGTGAATTTTGTGATGAATAAGATGGCGAAAATTAATGGCGTTTTTGGGCTGTCTATGTACTGGAAATCCAACCATCATTGAATGCCGAAATGAATGTTGGGATACAGGTGCTGCGAAGTTCGTACAAGTTACCAACCGATGTATCCTCGGTAAATGGGCGTGTCAAGAATACATCAACTGTTCTTGGCGAAATGCGAACTTATTGGGACAGTATTTTGGCAACACGAGTTGATGTTTCACAGGGACACAAGCACACAAGTCAATAGAAGAACACAGATTGGGAAACGCCCCAGGTCTTTACACACCAGAAACGTGTCTGGACACATGTATGTTTCCCATTGATAAAATGAAACATAAATATATACTGATTTGATTACAGCAAAGACAACGTCTGCAGCATTGACGGAAAAATAGGCTACAGAATATTTCGTTCTGTATTGACAGGTGCATTATTAGAAAATCGATTTCTTTTTAAATTTATTATTACATTTATATCTGCATTTATATCAAAACCTTTCAAACATCAACATGTCATTTATTAATATTTATTCGTGTCTACACGACATATAAACATCTTTTCCTATTGTATTTTGCCCTTAAACGCTTCCAACACGCTTGCGTGTCGCGTGAAAAATAGCCGTTGTTTCTATTTCTAGCAGGCAAGCGTTTTCGGCTCGGCTCGAGCCGTGCCTGAGACGTGCGTGTCACGTAGGCAGTGTGTAAGCTCTAACCTGTTAACATGGGAGCCGAAATATAAACGGACACGCCACGCTCGCGCGTCGCATCCAGTGTGTAACCGGCCTTAGGAATAAAAAAGATATTGGTATCTGGTGATTTTGTCATAGTGAATGAATGCCATACACCTCCATTACAAAATAAATAGTCTCGCTTTGCCAGACCCTTCTCCAAAGCGCTCTGAAGGAGGGTTTGGCTACTCCACTCAGCATTTGGGGATGGGAGGAAAACGTGCTCTGGTTTAATGACATTTCTTTAAACCAATCAGAATCTTGGGCGGTGCTAAACTCTGCACAGAGCTGCTGCAAATAGTTGTGCGAGAGAAAAACTCAGATTGGAAAGATAGTCTAGCTAGCTGTCTCAATTTACCATGCATAGATCTGAGGAGCTGTTAACAATAGTCCTCATAAATCCACCGAATTTAAAATTCCAACACAAAGAAAGCGGAAGGAAACGTAAAAGACATGCATCCGGCGGAATTTCCTGCAGCACCGGAGCAATCCCGGAAGTGGAACGCGAAGGATATAGACTACAAAATAAATGACCGTAAAACTCTGATTTCTATGTTGAACCCATTTGGCCTATATATGATAGATATAAGATACTGTAGATCCTAAGGACAAATATTACTTTATTGTATTAAAAATTGCTCAATTCAGCTGTTATGCCATTTCTTGTGTCATATGGGTTTTACGTAATATTATGGTAGACACGTTAAAATATTTGTTGCTACTTTTATTGAACAATAAATTTACAAACATTCTGTAGTTAATAGAGAATTACACTATCTACACTATTACTATATGCAAAAAATATGACCTTATATTAATTGTGTTTTTCTTATCTTCCATTTTACATAATTTGCATGCAAGCGGTAGAGCAAACAAAACAAAAAGTGGAGAAAAACAAAAGAAAGGAGTGCTCACCTGCAATGTGCACTGTTTTATTTATGAAGGCTCTGCCAGGCACGATGGAGACAAATTACCTTTTAACAATGTGAAATAGAATTTTGTTTACAAGGCTACGCTTCCCCTTGCTTTTTCAAATGAGATTTTTCACAGCTTCCTCATTTGTATCTCACAGCATTATCGTCTCAATCTTTCAAAACCAATCAGTCTCAAGAAAAGAACAGAAAAAAGAAGAATGAATCACTGCTGTTCATAAAACAAGCCATTAGGTGTATTTTATGAATGCACACCACATCAGCCACCAGCCTCAGACACCCTCCTCCTCCATCCTCCTCCAGACCACCCATCAGTTTAGTCATTTCAGTGACATACCCTCCACAATTTTATTTAAAGCCCAATACAGTCTGCAGCGTAGTAGGGTGCCCTCTGCGAAAGGCTACACTAGGTGAGATTTTGGAAATGAATACACAAACTGAACAGAGACAGGAGGCAAGAAGAGAGCCGAATGGACACACACACACACACACACACACACACACACACACACACACACACACACACACACACACACACACACACACACACACACACACACACACACACACACACACAAACACACACACACACCTAAAACACAACGGTATCACTGCATCACAGAGCTGCTGTGAACATCCATTTCTAAGCCTGGAATTCATTTTATAGATTATCAGCATTTGATACAAAGGTTAACCAAGCAAAGCATATGGTCTTTATTTGCAAAATAAGGTGAGGGATTTTGGCAGGCAAAATCAACATCTGTTAAATCTTCACTTTTAGCTCACTTTGTTATATTGGCTTTGTGTTGGGTTTATGTATTGTAAGTTTTTGTTTTTTTAGTTTAAAAAAAATATTTTTAGATGAATACTGTGTTGCTGTAAAACAACACCACAGGAAGTTACAGATACAATGTTACATAAAAAGAGAACAAATAATGTTATGTATTTTATAACATGAACAAAGATATACATTACAATAACAAATGCGTAATCATGAGCTAAGCTAAAAGCTATAGGTCATGGGAAGAATGTTAGTAACAAACTCAGAAATGAAACCACAACCTCATACATCTTTTTATAAATATAATAGAAGTTCATAATTTTTTTTCATGCAGTATATTAACAATTATGGAATTTTTTATTTGGTCATACAGTCAGTAAACCTGTGGAAATTAAAAACCGAAAGGCATCAAGATGCACTGAGAATCATTTTGTATATATTAGCACCTTGAACTGAAATTAAATTCAAAGTGTAAATACAAGTTAATATTGCATTATAATAAGAAACCTAATACAGATAAAACCTAATGAAAATACTGGATTTTTAGCAGGAAATTTTGAAACGGATATGTATGTATATATTTCTGCACTTTTTCCATTTTTTTTTTTTGGCCAGTAATGAAGAATATGACATCTGCTTGTGCCTTCCAATCATGTGGATCTGTTGTACACTACTTTGTCTGTGACCCAACCAAATGTCATGGCTGGAATTGATGTGTCTGAAGATATTGAACACTACAAATGGCTTTCGCCTAAGACTTGTTTTTTTAAGTGGGTGAAACATTCCGAGGAGCAAAAAAATGCAATTCTTAAAATTCTGCCAAAATATTTTACTGAACTAATTCTTTTTGGTCTCAAATAGCATAAGATTTGAACAAAATCTAAAATGTAAACAAAAACTTAAATTTCTTATTTGTTTATCAAAACAAGATGTTTTCTCATTCTATTCTAATCTCAACACCCTCTAAAAGGCTTCATTTGTGTATTAAAATTCACATCAACTTACATATCTGCAGCCTGCCAGACAGCTGCCTTCTTTCTCTGATCCCTACTCTGATCAGTATTTTTAATTTTTTTTATTTTTTACGATTGAGGTGGTTTTCAAAAACCAGGATTTTATTAAGTGAACCTTGGTGTTTTTAATCTAAATAATTTATTGTATTGTCTGCTCATACAGAAGCTCATGATGTTTAATATATGAGCATGTATAAAAAGAATGGGTAATACAGTTCTATTAAATGCTTTCACCAATCTCGCCTTTGACTCTTCCACTATAAATACATAACCTCAACACTGATAGAAACCCAACACTTCTGTAAAAAAAAAAAAGGAAAATTGATATTGCCTTGTCAAAAAAGGCATGTATTACAGCATAGCTGTCTCAAGAACATTCCCTCTCACTGCAGTGGTCTTTGTAGGAGGAATGAGTGCTGTTAAAATTTTACAACCCAGAGATGGTGCAATGTATTGTACATTTTTTATAATCTAACAAAAAGCACCTTGATGATAGGTGTCCCGTAAAAATGGACCAGAGCGTATTCTGCTGCCCTTTCTGTGTTTGTCAGCAAAGAGGAGATAACATGAGGTTTCTTCACAACCGTGCGCTAATGTGCTCACTATAGTGCTGCCAAACCTGCTGTGCTGGATTGAACATCAAGATGGAAGAGGTAGCTGTAAACAGGAGCCCCCCCCACCACCCCCTTAGCAATAGAATAGTGCTGATGGACAAAATGAAAACCTGAAAACATGGCTTTGTTTTAGCCTTGTTTGAGTCAGCAGGGACAAGAGGTGACAGAGGTAAATTGGGGTCATCAAACAAGAGAATATAGCACTTTGCTTTGTTACCCAAACACCCAAGGCTGAGTGATTGATATGTTGTTAGTCAAGTGATATCTTATAAATTCTCTTTCTAATGCTTTCTCTCTCACCATCATAATTAAATTAATATCAGATCAAGAATGTAGGATGTGTGGCAATTATTACTTATTATTACGAAATGCTAAGACAACAGATATCTGTAGGCACTGGAGTAGGGACATTAAAGCGTGCGTTTACTGTATAAGCAGACTGGCTAGCCTGGGAAAACCCTGACGAACTTCTGGCAAATTTGAGATTTGCTCTACAAATCAGTCTGGCCAAGAGCCCATTCAAGCCCATTTCCAATTTTTCCAAATCGAGGCACCAATCACAACCGTTGAGGCGGGCTCTACACGATGACGATAGCGCAGCGA